>NW_010286782.1:30155-59389 GCF_000700745.2 Antrostomus carolinensis
TGCTGCAAAAGTCTCTCCTTCATTTTAGAGTTCTTGTACTATCTGTGTTATTTTTCTTAAACAATATGAGCATGTCCATTCTTTGAGGTTGTGTAAGGCAAATAATCATATCAAAGCAAATATATATATCATTGCTGTCCTTGTTTTTGTTGTTGACTTGTACCTACCCTCTTTTTTTTTTTTTTTATATTTACCTACTTCTGTCATTGCAGTCCGGGGGTAAGAGCACTTAGTGACCACTACCCAGTGGAGATTTTGTAATCCATGTAGCACCACCTACTTTTTAAGATGAAAACAGTCTCCTTTGAAGGATTTTCTTTATCATTTATTTTTTTTAGCAAGTTCTCTTAAGCGGAACCTGTGAGCAAGGTTGTAACACACACGCAGTGTGAAGCTTCTGTTTGTAAACTGCCTGTGGGAACTGATGTATCAGTTAAACTGACTTTAGGAAAATGGGGGATTTTCAGAGCACTGAAAGACTTGGGAAGCCCTGTCTGACTTATTGTTAGTACATTTGAAAACATCAGTCAATGAATAATGAAACATAACAGGAAGGGGGCCTGCAAGAAAGCTGGGGAGGGACTTTTCATAAGGGCAGTTAATGATAGAACAAAGGGAAATGGGTTTATCTGAAAGAGGGGAGGTTTAGATTAGATACTAGGAAGAAATTCTTTCCTGTGAGGGTGGTCAGACACTGGGACAGGTTGCCCAGAGAAGCTGTGGATGCCCCCACCCTGGAAGTGTTCAAGGCCAGGCTGGATGAGGCTTTGAGCAACCTGATCTAGTGGAAGGTGTCCCTGCTCATGCCTAGGAGGTTGGAATTAGATGATCTTTAAGGTCCCTTCCAACCCAAACCATTCTATGATTCTATGAGGAGAATTTTTTTCCCTTTTTTTTTTTTTTTTTCCAGTTTCAGGTATTCCTTTTAACAGCATCAGCATTTTTTTACAAATGCAGTACATGAATTGGAGCTATTCTGTGAGACTTCTTCGAGTGGCATCAGCTCTCTGTTGCAAAACACACTGCTCTCCTAAAGATGTACCCTCTGCCTCACTTCTTCCCAGTTTAGTAAATGGAATAATGCTGAATTATTTACGTCGTCAATTCAGATAGGTTTAATTTGTTTGTGAAAGCAAAAATACTCTCACAAAATACTTTGTCCCTTCGTGTTCTGTAGTACACTAGGAAATTATTCATACAGTTCCAGAGCACATTTATTCAGTGTTTACTTGCTAAATCTTGCATGAGAATATTAGAAGGAGATTAATAGAAACCCTGCTAGGAAATACTCACAATTGAGAGAAGTTATTGAGAATGTACTAAAAAATTTATTTGGTACTTACTGTTTCATAACAGACTCCAAACTCTGGTCTCTTAATTCAATATCACAGACTAATTTAGAAGGGTGTGCTTATAGGAAAAAAATTGATAAGTAATTTTCCAGTGGGATTTGATACATCCCTGTGCTCTACAGAACTTGCATTCTCGCAGCAACATCAGCTCTACCTTTGGAAATGACAGTTTCTAAATTGTCATTTGTTTTCACCTTATCAGAGATGTAGAAGTAGTACTTGAAAGAGATGCTTTAATTTAGCTAATGATGCAGAAGGCTTGTGTGCTAATTCTGCACTTGAATTTCAAGCCTGACTTGCAGAAGACTAGAAATTTCCTGGCTTGTTTGAGACTGAATGACGTTTCACAAATGTGGATATTGAGATACGCAGGGGAGAAGTGATCCTTTTGTAGGAAGGGTATGAGACTGGGACTACCATATGCAATATTTAGCTCTTCTTGGGGGTTTTTTTCATGGTACCTCAGTGTGCCAGAGAACTGTTAACACACCAAATGAGGAAGAGGCAGGAGCAATTTAAAGTGCCTTATGAGGCAAGAACTGAAAACAAAATGTTTCAAAATCAGTGTTGTTCCTGTTTACAGTAACCACTTCTGTACAGATGGTGCTAGATTTTGAAAGCGGTCAAAATCACAGAGTACACAAGTGGATTTTCTTCTTGTGACTCTAAATAAATGTTTTTACTAGTGTTTGTGCTCAGGGCTGTACAAATTCCCCTGCAATTGGAAATGGTCAGGGGGCTGTGATAGAGAAGGGATATTCTACTTGGTTATTTCCTCATTCTGCCTTGAAAATGCATTTCATATAAGTGACTTGCAATGAGGGATGCAGAAGAGAGACAAGTAGTGGGTGGAAGGGTTCCTTGCCAGCTGGGCTTTGGGGGTTTCTTGCATGAGGACAATAACTGAGAGGCAAGGACATGTTATGGCCATGACCAGAGCAGAGAGATCTTGGGTAGCACAGAGTTCTGATCTTCTAAGCTGAAGTGTTGCAGCTTGATGAATTGAAATAGGAGGGATTCGGGGAAATGACTGTTGTGAGCAAACAGCAAGGTGAGCAATTCTAGCTGCTTTTTGGGAAATTAAGCAAGGTGCTTAGGTTTTTAGCTGATTCAGATGGAGTTCCAGAGACAGTGAGAGGAGGGGAAGGAGAGTCAGTTGTAGCTGACTCCATCTTTAAGACGTAGTATATCTTGTCTTTAGCTGTTGACTGTATTCATCAAAACTTTCCTTAATGAGTTGAACTCTGAGAATTCAGTTTCTTGCATTTTATTATGAGGGGATAGAGGATGTGTGTCAAACTCATGCTTATTTGTCACAGCTGTAAAAGACAATTCAAATCTGAATCAGAACTTAAGGAGTAACCTTTCCTACCTGGGTGGTGTCTTGAAATGATACGTGCTGATTATCCAGCACCCAAATCCCTGCTTTAAGGTAAAGATTCCCAAACTGTAGGACATAGGCCTCTAATGGTAAGCAAGCATCTTGCTTCAGTGATGTGCAAAAGCAACTTATAAATCTGAATATTACCTCTCATGTATCAATTTTTGCTGCAGTCAAGACATGAACATGGGAATGGCTGCACTGAAGCATAGCTCCCAGGGAAGGGGAAGAAACACTTCCCAATGATCTCTCTGCTCTTTGACAGCAGAGTAGTTTGCAAGTGCTTGTACCACTGGTACAGGACCTCTGCTTGATCTGCACCTTCTATGCTGGTGCATCTGTAGAGCAATTGACCCCACACCAGCTCCTATTTTCAAATACCTAATTTGGCTCCTGATTTTGGTGCAGTGTGCTTATCCTGCATGTGTTGTCTCAGGAAGAGGATCTTTGCTGGCATAACAGAAAGTTTTAATGTATTTATGGAAAAAGTCTGTAACTTATCAATGGAGTGAATGGAGAGGAAGAGATTACTTTGTTTTTCTGGGTACAAAAGGGTTGGATTTTTATTTTTAGCTTTTTCATGTCAGTATCAAGGTACAAGTACCTTGCACAAACCATGGGAAGGTTTAATTTACATTGTTCAGTGCTCCTAGTTTTGCCATCAGCTTGCATTGAGGTGGTGGTTCTGTGAGTCAGGGTTTGGGAATAACTGGGCATCGTGAAGAAGATGAAAGAGACTTTTGCAGTTGAAGTTGGAAATTCAACATTTTTTCCTTTCCATACCCTAGAAATTGAGAAAATTACATTTTCCCATATATGAGCTTTGAAATACCCTCTATGTCCTAATCACTGAAGACTCTCTTAATTCTCATCCTTGCTTCATTAAAGCTGCTCTGTTATTAACATAGGAGAAAAAATACCATTAGGATTCTCAAGGTACTGAATAAAAGAAAATCTTTGGGGCTCCAGGAACAGCCGCTTAGTCATAGCTTCATTTTACAAATCAAATATGATTAAATTAGCAGGAGAAGTGCTTCCTTTCAACATATGTTTTGCTGTCAGACTCTTTCTGGAGAGGATAAGCTTTTGGATACAAATAATAAACCTACAGTAAAATCTGAGTGCTGAATCTAAAATAATTACATACTGTAAATAGAATTATGCATTCCAAAGTGTTGGAAAGTAGAGAAGATTTCTGAGCACACCGCCAAAATAGAGCCTCTTGGGGACTGGGGCAGTGACATCCAGTACACATCCATCCAGAACCACTTGCTAAAGTAGATTACTAATAAGTTGCAAAGGTCATGAAAAACCTAGCGTGTTTTCTTTTGTTCTCTTAAATACAGGTTTAACATTTATACTGTCTAAAGAAGCTTGTGTTCAGCTAGTTATTGCCACCTTCAGATTTTTTGATTTTCTTAGGATGATGGCAGGTAGAGGAGATCGTTTGCTAGATCTCCAGATAATTTGAGTACTGAGTGATCATTCTGTGGAGGTGTTCCGTCATCATCTTTAATCTTATTTTCTTACATCAAATGGTTGCAAACATAAAATGGAAGTGCAAAGTCTCATTGCTTTGTGAAGATTTAAGATCATAAAAGAAAATTTTGAAAAACTCTGCTGTTGTCTATCAGAAGTGATGAGAATGCTGCAACTGTAGCTGTATTTTGAGTAGTTTTACAAATATGAGTTCTACCCTGATAACGTAAGTCATTTCTTTTCTGGTCTCAGAAGGGAAAAACAATTGCCTTGTTGATGTGCTTCTCTTCACTTTCTTAGAGTGTTAGTGCTACCTAGTGCTCAGACAGGGTAAAGACAACTATCTGCACTGACACTTGTGTTCAAAATCCATCAGTGTATTTTTAGTTTAAAGGCTTATTGGTGGAAATGACAAGCACGCGTGGATGAGCGTGTCCAGAAGATGAGTGCTCCTCCAGGGTCAGCAGGCTGGTTCTGTGTGTGACAGGGCACATGAGGTGCACAGGGCTGGCCTGGTGACCTGTGTGGTCTTTCTGCCTGTAAAAACATTTTCAGCCAAGAGTTTTTGCCAGCTCCATTGACTGTGGGAGAGGACATGGGCAGTCGTACTCTGACTTTGGGGCTGGGGGCAGAGAAGAGCAGCTCTGTAATGAGCCTCTCTGGTTCAGCCCTGCTGTAGAGCAGTGTATGAGCTTGAGATGCCCGTCATGTTCTTCTGATCTCATCTTGCATATGGAGATGGAAACCTGAGCACTTTTAAATGCGGATAGTAGAAAGTCAAAGGTGGCAGAAAAGCAGGAAGGAGGAACAGAAGCTGGAAGAGATCAGTTGCAACAGCTGAAGGTAAAATAAATAACATTCTGTCCCAGCCTCTATGCCTGTTCGTGCTGGATAGGAAGTGTCACTCCCAGGAAAGGCACTTCAGGTGTCAGGAGACTGAGGATAATAAAAATGTGTCTGCATTTATTGATTGGGAGGAAGAACAAATTGAATCTGATCTTTCATTTTAGGAAATGCTTGCCATGCTGCTCTTCATCTTGTTGCAGAGCAGGTTGGATCAGACACTGGAGATGAAGTTGGCCAGGAAAGTTTACAGTTTCTTTCTGCATAGGCCCTTTTTTAGCAGCTTCCTATGAACTGGCCATTCCTAATCCCAAACTCACCGCTGGACTGAATGTAGTCTATTGGGTAGTCCACTTACTTCAGTGAAAGGAATTAAGTAAAGGAGGAAACTTATTTCCTATGTGTCTCCTATAACTGACATCAGTGCTTGCTCCAGTCTCACTTCTACCTGCTTGGTTTCCATCTCCCAATGCTCTGTTATCTCCCTTTTAACTTCTTCCTCTCTATGTAAACTTTGAGAATGTTTGTGTCAAAGATGTTTGTTTTCTGCAAGAGAACTCTTACTTTCTACTCCTGGTTGTCCTGCTGCTTGTCTCAAGGCTCTTTTTTTTTTTTTTTTTTTTTTTTTTTCTTTTTTTTTTTTTTTACAGTGAATAGAAACTAGAGATTATTGTGCAGTTATTATTGTACAGGCTATTTCAGTATTATTTTCACTGACAGTGTAAAAGTGTAGATTCAACTACAGACCATGTGTAAAGGAGGAATTTAAGGGCAGTGTAGATCTGCAGGCCTGAAGAAGTGTCTGCAGAGGGAACGATCCTTTTATGATATTCATGCTTTAGTCACTGGTAATAGGTTAGTTGCAGGAAAAGTGGGGTTTTCTGTTTTAATAGTTGAATTAGGTAGCATATTTTAAAACAATTGTAGGCAAACTTAATCAAAAGCATGAGCGATCATGAAATATTGGTTGGCTGTTGCATTTTCCATTGTATACAAGATTTGCATCTTCCCATGGCAGTGCCTAAGGAAGCAGAAAAAAGAAGTAATCAAGATCGGTATGAGCCCTATGCTGCCTAAATCCTTTCCGTATAAAATACTCCTGCTCAGCCTTAAACCAGTTGTTTTGATTTTTTTTTTCTTATGCTGTGAATGTGTCTGAGTGTAATCTCTCTTCTTCAGAGTCAAATGGGAACACACCCAGAATACCCCTGATCGGAGGTTGTTCTCGGGAAGTGCTGTACGGTAGATCTGTACCCCTGAATCTGTAAAGTAACTGGTCATTTGAAATCCCCTGGAAGTTATTGTGTGTATTGTCAATCCTTTACACCTGAGCAGATCTGGGAAGGGGTTTTCATTGTCTGGTGAATGTCTGACTAGGTCGACTTAAAGAGAAGATGTGAATGAAGTTGTTTTCTGAGAGCTGTGACGTTTAGAAGGATTGTGATATTTCAGTTTAGGAATTCATGATAGAAGGAGATTCTAGTGGAGCACAGTGTGGCAACAGGGAATCTCCTGTGGAGGAAACGTGAGTGTCCCGCCATTGAATGGGACCTCAAATGGTGTTTGGTAGAACCAGCCCAGAGGCATGGCCAGTCATTCATTGCCTCCCTCGACTGGCCTTTCAAAATCAGCAAGTAACAGAATAATACTAAATACAGCTCTCAAATTCCTAATGAGACATGATACTTTGGGATAGACTCATATTTTTATCGTCATAACAAAGATCATGAGACTAAGAATTACTTTAATATTATGTATTCTTTGAAAATGAGAGAACAGCCATCATTAGTGCTGTCTGAAGACCTGTCTGATGCTCTTAGCTTCTTTTTGACACTACCTCAGGTCTAAAACAAACACACTGAATTATTTTTTCAGGAACACCATTAATCTATGGCACTCACTAAATCTGAACATTATTTAAAGAAGTATTTAATAAAGATTTGAATGTGTCTGTCTCTAAGTAACATATAGGTATGTATTTAGTAAGATACTGCTCAAGCCTTAGAGTATAAACTAGAAGTCATCTAGATTTTGTAAGAGGAAAAAAAAACAAAAACCACCACCAACAGTATGCAGGACATTTGTGTTGTGGCACTCAAGTATCAGCCATAGCACTGGCTGTTAAGGATTTGAACCTGGAACAGGTCACTGGCACAGTCCCCTGTAGCAATCCTTGCGGTATTTTGGGAAGCATGGTGTTGCAGGAGGGCTAGCACTTCTCATGAAGGACTGATATTTTTGCAGAGACTTGCTGTAGGTCCATTTGGCTTTGTTGTTTCAAATGATGGACAAAAGCTTTTCTGAGGAAACTAGAATTTTGTAAATCCTGCCCATATTAAACATTGTCAAGCAGAAGTATTTTCTTTAGGTTTAAAAATTCTTGTGCTTCCTACTAATTGTCACACACTGAGGATTTCTTTTTTTTTAACTCAGGGAAAAACTACTTTGACAGTGATCTTCCCAGCTTCTTGCTGTTATAGTTAGCTCTTGCTTCAAGGCTTCTCCTATGCTATCCGTAGTTTCATGCTTCACACAGAAGTTTTAGCAGCCATTGAGATCGGTATTCCAAAAATAAGACTTAACTGCTTCCTTTAAAATCATGTAGTTTATGTTCATTAGATAGTAAGTAAAAAGCAGCCCTCATCTCTCAACATACAGTAATTTCAAATAAATGTAGTTAACTACAAAAGTAAACAAGGTCAGTAGTTAAAAATGTACAAATAATAGATTAGTTGATTTAGTTATAGAGGGAATCGTGAAAGAAGAGCTTTTGTTGAGTGAAACCTTTAACTTGTTATAACATTTCTCCAGAAGTAGTTAGGCAGTATGAAAACAAATCACAAAGGTTTAAATCTATCCTGGTGTACAGTATTGTGCTGTAAATACAAGTTAGATATACTGTGGAGAAACAAAAATAATACTGAAAACATGATAGGTGTAATGGGCGGTGTTGAGGCCTTTCAGGGAAGGATCAGATGGGTTGGCTTTTTGTTTCCACAGTTGTATATTTTGACAAGTGAAATTAAATCTGATAAAGATGCTTTTCAATAGACTTATCCAAGAATTGATTCCTCGTTGATAAAGCAATTGAGTATTAAAATGTACTTAGTATTCTCATAGCTTTTTTTTTTTGCATTGCAAAATAACACAGTAATACAGCGTAAGAACAAGATGTGGTATAATGCCCAAACTAGTCAGTCAATAAAGTTTATTAATTCATATGAAAGTATAAATAAGCTTAAGATTTAGATATTTTGCTAATAAATCTGCACTATATCAGAATGTCTTTCTTTAGTCAGTTTTTTATATGCTAATTATTGAGCAGCTTCTGAATCATTTATCATTATGGGTATATGAACTGCAAAATCAAAGTTTGCTTTTGTGCATCTCAAGAATATTAATGCAATAATAGCTCGATTCTTGTGGAAAAAGTCACTGAATGCAGCTTCTCTTCTCCAGTTGATCACAACAGGGGTCTGGAGCGTAAAGCATTGGGAGAATCTTCTGTGGTAGTTGAGTGAGATGTGACGTTGTGGTGAGGATTGGTTGTCCGCAGGAGGGCTGTACATGGTTCAGGAGAGGGGAGAGAAGTAGGTGACAGCAGGGCATGCATCCCTAGGTTCTTTTCCAGCTCCTCTTGTCAGACTGTTCTCCAAAATATTTGTCCTTTCAGTGATTGAAACAGATTTTTCTAATATTAAAAGCATCAAGTTCTTTGAAAGGAACAGATTTACTTTTTTTTTTTTAATTGCAACTCAGAGTTGGTTTCTTTCAACTCTTACAAGTCTCTTGTTTCTAAACCTTATTTAATGGTTGTGATTGCTTCTTAGTCTTCAAAACTTAGTCACAGAATCATGGAATGGTTTGGGTTGGAAGGGACCTTAAAGATAATCTAGTTCCAACCCCCCTACTATCAGCAGGGACACCTTCCACTAGACCAGGTCCTTAGTGATAGGACTTAGTCCTTAGTTCTTTTCTAGCCAAAAAAGTGATGTCGAGAATGAGTACTAGATACAGTTCTGTACATGATAATAAAGTGACATCAGTCAAAGAGGAGAACACAGACTTCAGCACCTCCTTCACCCTCTCCAGCAGATTACCTCCAGGAGAACTGAGCTTTGTTCAAGGTCTTTCATTGGCACTTTGTGCAGCGTGACTGTATTCTCGTTGGTAAAATGTGCTTAAACGTGTCAAGAGTTTTCTGATTAAAAAACCAAAAATCATCTGCCAAATATTTTCTTTTTTTAAAGCTAAATCTCATTCCCACCTGCTCAGAAACTAAGAAGCTGCAGTGACTTAGCTAAACCTTTCCGTCGTTGCAGCTTTCCAAAAACTACAGAGTGCAAATTAACCCCCCTGATGCTTATCAGGTTTGCTGAATCCTTTAACTTTTCCTCAGCTTTCACTTTGAAATCACAGGAGTGATGGCAGTATTAAACTTCTGTAATTTTCCTGGTGAGAGGGAAGTTTCCTGTCAATTATGAGAAGGTGCGCGGTAGCTACTGCCAAAATTAATTACTTGAAAATCACTTGAAGATAAGTTACAGAAAGAGCCTAGAGCTGAATTGTCAGGCTCAGATAGAAAGAAATATGAGTATCAGGTGCCATGGCTCTTGTTAAATAAGCATCTTATCAACATGAGTCTTACCTGTTCAAAAAAGATACCAGTTGGCAATTTTAAGAGCAAATTTCATCTAGGCATTTGACATCTTGCCTAAAATGCTGCATTAGATTGAATGAACAGGGAATACATTAGTTGGATTAAAAATTCTTTCACTGAGAGATCTCAAAGTATGTCACCCTTAAAATACATCAACGAGTGGGTTTGTTCGTGGTTTCCCAGTTGTTTGTCTAAAGATATGTGATGCTTTTTTAATAATCTAGATGATGATGCAGAGTGTTTGTAGGTGAAGTTCCAAATCCTGGAGACTGACCATGAGAGTGCTGGAATCATGGAAATGTGGGGGGATGCTGCCGAGTTCCAGGCGAGATGCAGCAGCGTATGTTTATACTTATCCATCAGGAGGTTATAAAGAAATCTAGAAAAGTTTTGAGGTGCCTGTATGCATACATATATGTGTGTGTGTGTGTATCTAAATATATCTAAAGCTCAGTATAAAACTGGATTGGCTTTATGTAGAAACTTATGCACAGAAAAGAAGAATGTTAGAAATACTTTAATTCTGCATCCAAAGCTGTAAGAACAATTGGAAACTGGAAGCTGAATCAGAACAATTGGAAACTGGAAGCTGAATCAGAACAATTCTGTCTTGTATGTGCTGCAGCATAGGCCATTAAGCATCCAAAACTTTCTGTCAGATACTGGAATCACTGTGGAGTGGAACTTTAAAATTAGAGTTGAAGCCTTCAGATCTGTTTTAACTGAGTTACTGTGAAATCTCTGTGGCCTGTGTTCACAGGCAGTGGGATGACATGATCATATTATTTCCATCCTGAATATTCTGTGGTGCTGCATTGTTACATATTCCCATTGATTGTTGGGTGTGTCTAAAACATCATCTTCTTGAAGTTCTCAAGTGTCTTTTTGAAAAAGATGCTATTATAACTAAAGTGTCAACCTAAGCATCAACTTTAATCTTAGTAAGTCTGATAACTTCCCATTACCAAGGCCACAGGACTATTCTGGGATCGTCTTGGCATTAACCTGGACTTCCTGCTGCAGCAGGGAGCCAAGGACATGAGTTCTTCAAAGCCCTGACTGAGTCATGCTATAGTTTTGGAGACCTCAATACTAAATAGGGGGCTTTTTTGACAGTTACAGCGTTGTGAAATGCTGCTCTCATGGTATGGGAAGCACTTATCAGATGGACTTGCCTGGGTGGATCCGCGTTGCATGGTTTCCCATTACTAGGAGGACTTGAAAGTGGTGACCTGAGCCATCTCATTGGGGTTCTGTGGTGGTTAGTGTCTGTCAGAAGCTAACCACTTGGGTTTTTTAAAAATAATGTGAGGATATGCAGTTTAGAAATGAAAACCTACCACTTCTTTATCCTGCTTCTGTCCTGTTTAACCTGTGGAAAGCCCTGATCTTTTAGTGCATAAGGTCAGTGACTCCAGATGGTTGTGTGTGAAGTTGAGCTCTGCCCAGTTGAATGTTTCTCATTCAGTTGGTGGAGTTTGGCTGCAGGGTTTGGTTCATCTGTATGGATTGAACTGAAGAACTGTTACCTTTACTTAATGAATCGTGGTCTGGGTTTTCCAGTTGGTACAGTTGTGTAATGCACCAGCTCAAATACCTTCAGTTGGGTCCCTGATTGCAGTCTCAAAAGTCTCTTTCCATTCCCTGGACACCAATAAGACAAAAGAAATACAGCAAAATTTCAATCAGTTTGGTGCAAAATTAGGTGTTGTTTTTGGGGTTGTTTTTTTTTAAGTGCAACTTCAAGTGAATATTAAAAATATGTTTTGGCTTTTTGTCTCTGCAGAGTTTACAGATGCTTCCTCAACAGCGGAAAGCCATAGCAAAATTTAAGGAGCCAGCACATGCTTTAGCATTTCAACAGAAATTCCACAGGTAAATAATTAAGCGCTGCTGCTGCTGCCTCAGTTCCTTCCCTCCCTTGAAAAGATTAAACCAGTCTCCTCTGCTCAATATTTCTCGTAATCCAATCAAGCATCTGTTTATTAGTGACCTTCATAGAACCTCCTTGTCTGTTCTCCACCCCTAGAATCAGTTTGAGTACCAGGTTTAAATTTCTTTTAACTTTTAACAGGCACATGATAGATCTGTCCCACATAAACGTGGCACTGATAGTTGAGTGATGTCTGCTGAGAGAAACCCTGACACTAACAGAAGCATACTATGGAGCTACACAAGGCACAGTGGCAAAACCGTCGGGTTTCAGCTTAGTCTTTAATTGCTGTGTTGAACTCCAGAAAGCAGCAAGGTGTCCTCCAGAAGAGCTGCACTTGAGAGGATCTGCAAAGGTGGAATTTCTGTTCGGTTTGTTCACGTTCTGTTGTAACCACATGGAACTAAAGATTTTTTTTCAAAATGCTTTCAATGCATGTAGACACTGTTCTTCAAGATCCTACTGTGTGACTACGGTGACTTGAGAGAGAACATTTACTTCGAAAGATTTAAAAACTTTCTTCATAGCAAAGAATATTTGATAATGGTTGCTCTTATCTTCGGTGCAAGGTATTTGAATGAAAACTCACTTTTCTAAACAAAACACATTAGTTACGTTGTGTATCTGAGAGCACAGAGGGTATTCTTGCGTAGATTTAAACGTGGTCTACTTCACTGAGTAGCAGTATGCTGAGAAGCTTTGGAGGTGACACTGGAAAATTGTAGTTTCAATCTTTGTAAATATGTTAAGTCTGTCTTTGCATTTTTCTATTCCAACACAAGACTTCCATCTTCTCCTTCCAACTCCACTTACTCCATAAAACCCTGTGTAGGAATAACATTTCCCTTGGTTTTTAAAAACAAGGATCTTTTCCCTTCAGTAGCATTGTGGGATAGTGAACTCCAAGTTGTAATTAGGTTGTTTTAAATGACGTTGCCAAATACAAGGAAAAAGAAATAATTAGTGACTCCAAAAATGTTACACAGGAAGAGTGGTGCATTCCTAATTGTTCTTCTGGGCTAGTGCTTACATGATTGCCTTATGCTTTATTTTGATTAGGTTTTTTTTCTTTGAGATTTGTGACTAATGCTGATCCATAAGAAACCCGTAACTGAAAGGACTTGGTTTGATGTGTTGCTCCCAGTAAATACAGGACTATAAGGGCATTGTGAATCTGCTGGTGAATGTGGCAGTTCCCCAAAATTATGTGCAAACATTAAGGAGCTTATTCAAAGTAAAATCCGTACTATTTCCTTTTGGTTAGAACCATCTAGATGGTGTTGCCAAAGGAACAATTTTTTCAGTTACTTCTGAATAAACTTATTAAAATGTCATCTTTATATTGGATTGCAGTTTTTATGAACATTTCCTTAGTTTTTAGACTGTGAGCTTTTGCTTCATCCTTTGTTTTAGGAATACTCTTAAACACTCCACCTACTATTTGAATGGGGGGACTAACAGAAACCTTATAGGTTTGTTACCTGAGTGACCTCAGAAAGACACTATTGGTATGTAATGAAACAGCTGCAAATGAGGTCCAAAATAAGCATGCCAAGTGTGGAAGGATGAGCTAAGCATGTTTATAGTAGCATAGATGATTTTTTGGGGGGGGAGGGTGTAGGGGGAAGGGGAAGATTTAACAGTAGCCAAGTCACAAAGACCTAATTGGCTTTTCTCACAGTTTTGGTCCAAATTTTCAATTAAATAGAAATTACTAAAGATAATGATTGAATAATAAATACTGTCAAAAGTCTTCTAGGTAAAACTGCTCTTTGTTCACGGAAATAATACAAAATTATGTGGTACTTCGGAAATAGTGCACTGGGAAAAAAAATTAATGAATGCTCTAAGCCCATTTACAACTCAGTGGTGAGACACAGTAACATCATGAGAATTTTAGTGTGGAAGAGAGTTTGACACCCCTCTGTATAGTTCACCATTTATGATAGTACTTAATAACATCCAGCACAATTACTATACATGAAGTGCTATTAGTGCTTCAGGGTAGAGCCAAGCCCAGGATAGAGAATGAGCCTCAAGTAGGAAGTGCCTGGTGGGAGCCGACCCTGAAGACTCATGTGAGGTGACCTGCCACGTGCTGTTTAACTCCTCACACCATGAGCACTAGGATCCCTATGCTGCCTCCTCAGGTTATGTAATTTTTATTTTTAAGAAATAAATGCTTATCTTTCAAATGAGTCATTAAACAGTTATTCATCCCACCGTTAGGGACCAGCTTCTCTGTAATGAGAAGGTTGGGAAGACACCTCGGAGTGGAGCGATAATAGTGCATGTCTGGAAATTGGAGTTAGATGCAAACGCCAGACAGGCCAGCAGCTGAGTTCGGTAGTAGGAACATCTGCAGTTGATCATCTGTCTTGTTAGAAGCAAATGTTATTGGGGTGAGGGGGTTTCTTGGAGCCTAAGAATATGGGTTTGATTCAAAAGTCAAAGAAGTTTGTAGAAACGCTCCTGCTTTGGGTTTTGAATCCCTCCCAAAGAGGCTGAGGTTCAGCCAACTTAAGTTTTAACAATTTTTATTCAGTTGGGGGTTTTTTTAAAAAAACTTTTTTTTTTTTTTTTTTTTTTTGAGACAAATGTGTGGCTTTGGAATAAAGACTTTAAATTGCCTCAGATCCATTTAAATGTAGAAGGCAACGTAAGCAATGCCTGTCTAATGACTAGATGCATCCTTTTTAAAGGTGGTTGCAGTAGATTATTGCTTGTGTCTAGAGTACGGGCAGATCGCTGCTGTTGGTTTTAGCTGTTTATTGCAGTACCTGGGCACCTTACTATATGTAAACTTACTATATGTATGTATGTCTATATGCATTTTATTATACACATACATACATACTCACACCCTGTATTGTCACTATATCTCGCTAATAGCTTAAAAAACTCAGTAGCAAAAGTAGCATTTAGGTGAGTCATCTGTTAAAATGTTTGTGTTTTGTTAGTTCTCAAATCCTAACTTAAAAATGGGTCTCTTGGCAATGATCAGTTTGGATGATACAGCTCCTTTAGATCCATTTGTTGTCTCCTCCCAGAAAAACCCGAAGGAAGTAGAGGTAAAGCTAGACAGACGTGTTCTTGCCATGTTCTCTTTCAGCACATAGTTAAATCTGAGCATCCTAAGTTAACAGTTAACTTTCTTGGAAGATCTGTTGCAACCATTATCTTGTTCTTTCTTTATCATGCGTTCAAAATACGATGCAAAATGCGAGAGAAAAAAAAAAAAAGGCATATAATGTAGTATGTAAATATTGACCTTTTAAAATTAAAATGTTACTCAAAGTGCTTACAGTCAACCACATCTTAGCTATTTGTTAGTTTTTTGTGTTGTCTTATCTAAGTTTAATGGATATAGTTCCATAAATGTTGATATGTTTTTGTGTATATCTTCAAATTTTTATAAAGATGCTAGTAAGTCAATACATGTATCCTGATCTGTGTATTATTTGTTCACAGTTTTATTATCATAATTTTATAATGATTTTAATAGGCAACTCCAGTAGGTGATTACATGGAGGCAACTTTTTTTTTTTTCCCAAATTATTTTGTTTTGGTCTTGTAGCACTGGAGAATTCATTTTATAACTAATCATATTTTACCTTGACTAAAAGTTTGGATTGGGCTTATGATCTGTGGTATTTTAGTAGAATGTTCTACTTTTTTTTTTTTAATTAAAAAAAATTCTGTCCTTTAACTTCTGAAGGGAATTAAGAGTGCACTGTCAGACAAAGGCATGGGGTTTCTAGGTTTGTTCCATTGTGCTATACAAGTACAACTTAGGTCTGTCGTGTAATAATGTTCTCAAAAGTTTGGGATATTTGGGTTTTACACGTCATTCAAGTTGGTCATGTAACACGTTGGTTCATCACAATGTCAGCAACTGATGTGGCACATGTACTGTATGATGGAACGATGCGCAGTGTTCGAAAAGCTCGGTAGAATTGGTGCTAGGCAGGAGGAGGACAAGTCCATAGCATCTTCATAGCTGGAGCTGCCATGCAAATCTTTATCTCTAAGTTCTACTAATAATAAATTTAGACAGGGATATTATTCTTGGCCCATGTACATCTCCAGTATGACTTTGGGAAAGAAGAGTAAATACTGGCACCCCTTCTGTAAAGTATCTTCGGATACCTAGTTTATTTCCCAGGTTAAATCTGAAGACTCACTTCAGATTTCCAAATTTCTTTTAAAAAAGTCCTCGTAGCCATTAAAATGCCAAGCAGACTTGAGCATTTGAGTTCTTCAATGTTAGGTTCCCAGTGCAAGGATGTAGATGAGAGATTTTTTTTATAAAAGTGTAGGTTATTTCAAAATAATCTTGGGGGGTCTTCATCATTTTTTCTTAACATTATCTAGCTACTTGGAATAAGAAAAAGGCTTTTACTTGATGCTGGTTTTTTAATATTTTTTTTTTTAAACATAGTATCTCTTGTCTGTTTAGCTTGGAATTGTGCAATTTTCATGGAAGCTGCTGCAGGAGCTTCCTATCGTTACACACAGTAACGGCGGGTCTGTATGTGTGTGTGGGTGCGTTGCCCTTGCAGCTGGGCTGAGAGGGTGGGTGGGAGGGTGTGGGGTTTTGTTTCTTGGGGAGGTTTTTTTTGCCTGTTTTTTGTCTTAACTCGAGAGAGAACCTGGATTTGTTCTCTAGCGTAGTATTGTGGTGTTCTTGTCCTTTGCTTAGTACTGTTTGTTATGTGAGTCGTGATGCTCAAAGGTAGAAACCTGGCTTCACCTGGTCACTGTCAAAAAGGCATTTTTGTTCAGAAAGACATGAACCTTTTTTTTTTAAATTATTTTTTGTGCTTTTGTTTTTTTAGCAGCGTGTTGGATGAGAAATTAAATGTGAAGGAAACCAATACTGAACAGATTGCAGAAAGTTAGCTATATTATAAAGGTCATTTAGGGTAACATAGAGCTTTGGTTTCAATGTTACCTTAAATCATTCCTTAACCTCTGATTAATTCATAAATGTAATACTTGCAAGTATTTTATCTTCAATTAGTATCAAATCCTAAGGATTTTCTGTAAGGTTTTTTTGTAACCTGATTTTCAATCACGGAGTTGACTTATTATCCACATGAGCACAGGATCTTGTGTGCAAAACCACTGATTCATATTGGATCCTTACGTATACCATCTTCTGGTATGACATGGTTGGGAAGGATCATTTTGTTCTTTATAACGCTGCTTTTTGCAGGGTTGGGGCTTTTTGTTTAAAAATAAAAAACCCAAACACCTCCATTTTCTACTTCTCTGCTTATTTTGGTGGAAAGTATGGGCCTTGTTGCACTGAAGAAAACCTCAAGGGGAAGGTTAATCTCACGGGGTCTTTTAGGTGCCTGTGTTGCTTTCTCGTTTCTTGGTTGGATGCACTGATTTTTCTAACTAACTGGAAATGGGCTTTATATACACACTGTTTTTCAACAGGTTACACTGCTTTTATTTAATGTAACAGCACTCCAGTTAACCGATTTTTACCATCTAAATAATTTTAAACGATATTGCAGATTAAGAATATTTTTATAAAAGAACCGATGTACAGTTAAATGTAGCTGTATTGCAATGTTGCATGTAAACACTTGGAAGGTCACACTTTGAAACACTGCTGCATTAATGTTCTGTTAATTCAATGGTTCAGGATTTCCTTTGTGTGCATCTAATGGTTTTTAATATACGTTGTATTTTTTCCAAGTGTCTGTCAGGCTGACTTTGGAACCTTACAGTTTTATTTCTGTTTATATAATAACAAAACCTTTTTTTTTTGCAGGATTTCTTTTTCAGATGATGAAACATTTTTCAGCAGTTTAACTTCTAATTAATACACATTTTCACTTACAGATACAGCAAAGACAAGGTGTTAACCCTCATTTATTGACAGCTGATCTTCCATACCATTGCATACATTTTTTTTTTTCCCTGTGATTCCCTTTGCCTCTACCCTGTGCTTTATCTCATTTCTATCTCACTTGCCCTCTGTTTTTCCATTCCTACAAGGATATTTGTATCCTTCTCATGGTCCTAATCTTTTCACTCTGTTCATCTCTCCAAACTTTTTCCTGGCTGTGAGTGCATTACATTCAGTCTTTTGCTCTCTTTTCTGTTCTTATAGCTTTTTTGAGGATACTTGAAGCCTACATCTCCCACCCTGAAAGCACATAGTACTGTACTTTTCTTTGCAGACTTGGATACATAAAGTTGTTTTTGCTTTTACAGGTATCACACCTTAGGAGATTTCCGTCCCAAAGCACTGGAGGAGCATCACTTAACAGTTTTCCTTTGCAGTTTTGCCCGTGTTGGAGAATTAAAACTTTTTCTTTTTTACATGCTCTAGCATTTGTGACAAGCCAGGCTGAACAGGATTAACAACTCTTTTATCCTTTTCACTTTTTCAGGAGTTCTGTTCTTTAATTCAGTGATAGTAATAGCACTTTTTTTTATTGCCACGTAGAAATACGAACACTGTGGACACAATTCTACCTCCTATTACTATTACTGAATGTGATCCTTCCTAACCTGTAAAGTCTTAAACACTGTATATATTTGGGTGTTTTGAGAATCACTTCAAGTGTATTGCTCTAATCTGGATTACAGAGTTTGTTTATTAGCAGTTCAGGATATAAATTCAACAGCCGACTGTATCGTACTGACTCCACTGGGGTTTCGTCTGCCTCATGTTTTCTACAGCATCAGCTGCACAAGGTGTTTACTACTAATTCCTTAAATGTAACACTGAACTATACCAAATCCTCTGCTTGCATAAGAGATCTGTCATACCCATTTAAATGAATGTAAAAATGGAAACACAATTATGATCTCATGTACAAGGTTTTTTACATGTAATTCCATGTTTAAAATGTCAACATGTAACTATATTTATTGTACCTGAAATATGTCAATAAAACTTGATCTTTATCACGTTTCCTCTGTTGTTGCTTGATGTACAGCTTGGACTTCAAACTTGTCAGAAAAAGTTTCAGATACCATATTATTTTACCATTTTTATTATGGTAGCATCTCTGGGCCCCTACTTTTACATCAGCATCATAGTGTGGTGGTCTTGCAGAGCTGTGCAAAGGTCCCCAGATGGAAAAAACAAATGACAAAAGATAGATGGGCTTGTGTAAAGGGGGCTTTGGCTTGAGTGAATATTCAAAGGGTCCAGAGGCTGACATGGATCTCATAACATGGGTGTAGGAGGAAAGCTTGTGGGTGCTTTTCTGCTTCTTTTCAGCTGTACTGATGTGTCTAATAAAAGATACCTACTTTAAAATATTGCCCATCTTAATTTATGACACAAAAATGACTCAGCAAACTTAGTATGGTCACCATGAATTATATTCTGAACACAATTATATCAACGTAAATGAAAGCTAATCCCACTGGCATATTGTGTATCAAGAGAAGAGGTCAGAATCAGCCACCTTGCACTTCATAGGGTTTTTTAATAATTTGTTAAAATGGTGCACAAAGTTAGATGTAAAAAATCCCACTATTGTCCTGGTATCACTGGAAGTGGCTCCCTGTGATCCAGCATATACATTTTCAGTGAAGCATTACTAGCCTGGCACATCAGTATTGGGGATAGATCTCGAGAGAACATCGTACCAGGGGGCAGATGGATGAAACTCCAAGTTGGTTGTTTCTGCTTGTACCCAGATGGAGCACATACTAGTGACCAGTGACACAGTGACCTTAGAAAGCTCATCGAGGTAAAAAAAAAGCCTTTGATGGAGTGATTTTTATAGTGAGCACTGTAAGAATAACTATCTTTGCTTACAAAGTTTCAACTTAAGTTCCCAACTTGTGATTTTGTTTTGGATTAACAGTAAGAGTGCACTGTAAATATCCATCCGTCACCTCTTCCATATTTCTTCCTCTATAGAAAGCTCCAAGCAAAAGTAAACTTCACCAAAAACCTCCAAACCTGATGAAGTGTATGTCCTTGCTTGTTTGTACCTTCTTTACCTGCCTCTGTTGATCTGCAGTCTTGGGGCATGAATTGTGTTTTAGGGAAGTTGATGCACCACTGAGCAGCAACTCCCCAGTCCACTCTTGCAGTAAACTGTCAGGTTAACCATTGCACAGCACAGGCAAAAAACAAACTCTCTTTTTTGAGAGCAGGGGTTAGGATCAGAGATATGAATCTGTGTTGTCTTTAGAAGTTACAATGTACTGCTGATGAATTTGTAAGATGCTGGATGCAGGATTAATGCAGGGATGTCTTTAGAGAATTAGAAGGCTGACAACTGCAAAGTGATGGAGGAAATCAATGGGGCTAAAAACTAGTTATTGAAGGGATGGAAAGGGAGTGACCAAGGGAGGTACAAATAAACCTTTAAAATCAAATCTTAAGATGCCTAGTGGAGTGCTTCAAAAATTGGTCTTAATTAATTTGTAATGATTTGGGCAGGAGGCGTTGGAGTGTGCTCACCAAGCATGTTGGGAGATGTGTGAGGGAGGGCTCGGATGAGGAGGAGGATCAGAGATCTTAAAGGAGTTGGATGAGTTAGAGAATTAGAATAGAGGTGAGATTAAATTTAATCTTGCAAAGTGCAAGAACATGCACTCTGGTATTAATAAATAAGGATTTTTGTTGTAAAAGTTGGTGAGAAAAGACAAAGAGCAGTGAATTAATTGCAGATAGCTGGAGATTACCGCCTTTTTAGGAGGGATGGATCAGGCACGTCCAGAATTGAACTATTAGCTTGTGTATGTGTAGTATGTAAATTTAGGACTTTAAAATAGCAACCTAATGAACCACCTCCCTACTGCCCTACGTAGAAACCCCTTTGTGAATATTTATTTTAGGGAGGGTTTTTTTTAATGTTTCAGCTATCAAAGATTTTCTTTGCTTTTGCTCTACACATTCAGCCTTTCAAAGACCAGGGCTTAAGCTACAGAAAACATCCTTAGATGGGTTCAATGAGAATTGACTGGTCGCACGGTGCCACTGCTCCTTGGTTTCAAATGTCAATTCTGGTAACTGCTGAATATACATTAAATATTTTCACCCATCCATGCTGTTTTGAAAAGATCTCAGGAGGAGGTCTGCCTTCAACTGGTGAAAAATTAAAGATGCTGACACAGGAAAATCATTCTGTGAAGATGTGGTCAGTGTTCGGGATGCTTTAGAGAGGACTTGGGAGCTGAGCATTTCCATTTCTTCTTATTCCAGTCCCATATTCCACTAATTGTCAGCTAGTTAACAACCACTTTTGCTTAAATTACTGATGAGAAGATTCTGCTTCCATGAGAAGAATTTTAAGTCAATAGCAGACTCAATAGCTCAGCAGCCTTTTCCAATCCTGTTTTCTTGGGTCAGTAACAAATTAGGCTGTGTTTTCCAAAACTTTTAGATATTCCTGTACAGCATCACACAATCTTTACTTGCTGGAAAGCTACTAAGAATGGAGGGAGAGCTGGGCTTGTTTAGCTTAGAGAAGAGAAGGCTCCGGGGAGATGTCATTGTGGCCTTCCAGTACTTGAAGGGAGCTTATAAACAGGAGGGAGAGCAACTTTCTACATGGGCAGATAGTGACAGGACAAGGGGAAATGGTTCTAAACTGAGAGGGGAGATTTAGGTTAGATATTAGGAGGAAAATTTTCAGCCAGAGGGTGGTGAGGCACTGGAACAGGTTGCCCAGAGAAGTTGTGGATGCCCCATCCCTGGAGCATTCAAGGCCAGGTTGGATGGGGCCCTGGGCAGCCTGGTTCTAGTGGTTGGCAGCCCTGTCCGCAGCAGGGAGGTGGAACTTTAAGGTCCCTTCCAACCCAAGCCATTCTATGATTTTGCAGGTTTTTTCCTTCATGCATCTACGCAGTGAGTCAGGTGTGTGACACTGTGCTCTGTGCCTTCCACAGATCCACAGTTAACATGGATTCCACTCTGCAGGGCTTGTGGGCAGTGGAAATAGCTAAAAGCTTTAAAGCAAAAGGTAAAAGGAAGATGTTCCATTTGTTTAGATAGCAGTCAAAAGGTATTCAGAGGGTTGGGATGCCTGGTTGCTTTTACAGCCCTCATTGCAGAGTAGGTGGGTCTTCAAGTTGTTTTTTCTGAGCTACATCATAGGGATTTGGGGCAATTTCTCAAATATGACATGTCTGTTTAGCACTGCACAGAGCAAAGTTGTCCTGTGTCAGGTACTCATGAGCACACAATGCTCTCTGGGTAATATTTGTTGGTAGAGGTGGCTGGCATCACATATTTTGCACAGAGGCAAAATCGAGTTCATTGCCATGATCTAATTGTTAAAGCTGCGTAATATCTTCCTGAAATCTTAACGCCTTAAGAAAAGATGATAGAAAATTAAATTACAAATAACTCTCTGAACACTTGTCATCTGAATCCTTGCTACTCTGTGCTTAGATAGGTCTTTAATAAAACAGAGGGTCTGCTGTGAATTTGCTCTGGGATGGATTTGAGATTTCTCTGCAGATATTCAGTGGCCCTGATTTTTGTCTATTCTTTGACACTTCCTATAATTTCCTGGTTTTATTATTATGATTGTTAACCTTATTATTGAAACTGGGGCTTCTGCAAACAATGAGTGGATGCAAAATCTGGGTCCCAGGGAAATAACTGGGATTTAGTCAATGGAGCCCAGGGTGCTGTTAGAGAACCCCTGCACTGTCAGTATGTCCTTTCCTATTTCTATCCTGGATTTTTGCATGACAAAAGCAGTCCTGGAAGCCAAACCCTGTTTAACTGAATGAGGAGATAATTTCTTTGCATATTGTCCATCTTAAAGACTGCCACAAACTGGCCTCTCTGCAAAATTATGCCTCCCCAGTTCCTATTGCTATGAACCTGTTTAAAGGTGTTAGCTTATTGGAAAGGGCTGGTTTTCATTCACTAAGGTCAGGAAAATTCATGGATCGCATCAAAACAGCGAAGATGGCAGTTGTTCCCAGGTCTTCCCTGTGTTACTGTTAATCAGCCGTATCCAGAGGGAAGATGCACGTCGCCTTTAATGGGGGTGAGGAGCAGGAGGAATGTAATCATCCCTCATCAGCGAGACCCTCAATCACTGCACTTCAAACAGCTGGGGGTACGTAACCTCATCTTCATTTGAAAATTTTAGTACCTTTTCTCTTAGCTGCCTTCATTTTATGCCTTTTTATTTTCCCTCCTCATAAATTTTTATGATTTTTTTTTTTTTAAAGAAGAATTTATGGGTGAAATGGCAGAGACCGTGTGAAATGTGGAAGAGCTAAAAGGCTATCACGGTGGTAAATGAGGCTAAATGGTTCTCTACCACCAGCTGTTTAGAGTTCAGTGATTGAGTCTAACTGACAAGAAATAATTACCCCCTCTCAGAGAGGTGAAATGGGTCCTCACACTGTGAATGCTGCTGATGAAGGGGCCGTCCCTGGAGAAGGCAGGATCCTTTCTGACAGTTTCTATGCCTGCATCTTGGTTGCTTAAACCTCTCGTGAGCATCTTGTGCTAAGGTTTTTCTTGTATATGGTGATGTCCTTTGGTGACTCAGGGCATTTCTCCCATCTCTCTGGTCCCAGGGAGGTTCAAAACCCTGACACAACATCCTTTTGCAGGGATGAGCCCAGAGCCAAAATATTCCCTGCATTATTGATTAAAACTGACGAGTGTCTCTTAGCCCTTTTTATTTCAAAGCAAGAGCCCTTGTGTTTCTGATTGCCAGGATATGCATTAGGATCTAAAAGCACCTTTTTTTTATTCTTTTCTAATCAATTGCAGGGAACAGATATGATGAGTGCATCTGTTTGCAGGCTGGAGATGGTGAATATCTTGACTTAGATCTGGGAAGGAAAGAACTTGCAGTGCTCCACTGCAGAACCTGTGTCCTCGCAGACCACGCTGAAGCCAAATCCCTTTAAAAAAAAAAAACAAAAAAAACCAAACAACCAAAAAACCCACAAATCAAACCCTAAATATTTTAGGCATGCAATAAATATGAAATGAGACACGATGGCTTGAACGCCACTATGTTTCTCCGGCTTTATTAGTTGTGTTACTGCACTGATGAGGATGCAAACACCGGACACGGTGAAACACGTGGCTAAATTAATTATTATTGCACAAGAGCCCATCCAGGGTTGTGCTGTGAACTGCCCAAGCCAAACCAGGTCAGCTCAGGAGGGTGGGAGGATGCTGTGGCCACAGCTTGGCAATGCTCTGTCATCATCACTCACCTAGTTTCTTTAGAAGATGATGGCCATGGTCACCAGATGGCTGCCATGAGCCACCATGGTGCCAACAAGGTTTGGTAGAGCCTCAGCAGTGAAGGAACAATTCAGTGAGGCTCTGTATCTGTCTCTGCTTCATGACTCTTCTTTTAAGTGGCTATTTCTGATGAGAAATTATGATATGAGAATTTCACCCACGACTGTCCCACTAAATGGCTGAGGTCTCGTGGGTTGTAACAGACTGGTTAGTGCACCTGCAGCATCAATGTGACCTGCTCCTCTTGACATGATCTGCTGCCTTCTTAGCTTCTTCCCCCTCAGTTTGGTCTCAGAAGGAGATGTGGTGGGCTCCAGTGACAAGGCAGCATGCTAGAGACCACCGAGCCTCATGGCCACCCCAGTGACGGCCCCTGGCCAACCCCGTTGGTCTTCATCAGAGGGTGCACCTCCACCACACCGCCCAGGGAGAGCAGCCACAGCACCCTCCAAGCATCCTCTCCCTGCCAAGCTGGTTGTGTGTCTCTGTGTTGGTAGAAAAGGAGCCACTTGTTTTCCTTTGCTGGGAAAGGGAAGGGTTAAAAAATGTATCTGGGAGCCTCTCCTCCCATGGGAATGGTTAAACAAAGTGGAGTGATTTACTGAGCAGATACATACTTAATTTATCCAAAGGGCAAAAATAAACACTCCAAAAAGCCTAAAAACAACCCAAAAGAACCAAAAAACCCCACCCACAAAACCAGCCACCAAATGAAAAATCCAATCAGGAAGAGACTCTGTCCTTCCATCCACCACCAGTGGTCCTGGTCACCAGTGGATGCTCTGTGGCTCTGCCAGCTTCACCTGCCTGCTAAAAAGTAAAGGTTGAGGAGATGGATCAGACCCAGGATGACTGGCCAAGGGGACTGGCAGCAGGGCGAGGAGTCAGGCAAAGGCGATCCTCACCCCAGGGATCATAAGGAGACCTGAGGGAAGGTGAGGAGAAACCTTCAATACCAAACCATGGTCTGGGTGACCAAACGCTCTAGTGCAGAGACGACCGGAAAGAAATGGGTTTTCTTGCCTCCTGGAAAAAGTGAACGGTTCAGGGTTCATTCCCCTTCAGGCTTTTTCTGTTGTACCCAGCTGCTTCTGTCCTTTCTAAAAATCTCTTTGTGAAGCAGAAGGAGGGGTTGGGGTTACAGGAGTCCCCAGCACACAGCCCCAGCCAGGGTTTGGGACACAGTGCACCATGGAGGCTCAACTGGTGGGGAAACACAAGTCCCATTCTCACCATGCTCCAGTGTCCTTAAATCCCCATTTCCAGACGCTGATGACTCCATGTCATCAGCACCCACCTCCTTACTGGCTCCTGTCCATGGTGTCAAGGTCTTGAAGACAAGCTTTTTGAAACATCCAAAACCTGAAAGCAAATGAAAAAATCCTGCCATGCTCCATCGAAATCCCTTGGGTTTCTAAAAGTGTGGAGTGGGCAACAGAAGGGATGGGAACCTTATACATGAAGGTGGCATTTAGTTACAAGATATTTGGGTTTCCTTCCCAAATGAAGTTACCTGTGACAAGGAACATGAAAGCCAAGCTTCACAAAAGTCTACAGGATTATTTTTTTTAGGTTGCCTTATGTTGAGTGCATCTTAAGGGAGGATGTGCCAGTGTAAATGGCAGAGCAAATGACTGCTGCCAGTCCTCTGGAAAGTCTTCGGTGATTTTTGGCCCTGATTGCAAGGATTTATGCTGGGCATGATGGTACAAGGACTTTTCTTCTTCCTCAGCCTCATAAAGTCAAATAATTAAGTCTGGTATATATGTCCTTCAACCACATCTTTGCCCATCCCCAGGCCAACAGTTCATGATGCAACTCCCACAGGCACGGGGAGAAATTCTGCCCCCAGGACAGCACCTCCCACTCCCCTCCTGAACCATCTGCCCTGTTTGTGCTGCTGCTCCTCATGCAGGCAGTGGGATGGGGAGAGACTTGACCCACCAGGGAAGGGGTCCCTCTGTCCCAAGAAGAGCCTCACCCCATCTCTAATCCATTTTGTATTTTAAGTGCTTACCTTCCTCTTCTTCCTCCTGTCTCTATAATAAGATTTCAGGATGGAGGGACGTGGACCCACATGGAGCAATGGGGTGGGCAGAAGCCATGCTGGACCATCAGCGAGGAGTGATGCTGACTGTGGTGCTGGAGTTTTGGCTGCTCCTGCCAGGCCCAGATGTGCCAGGAGAGGGGCTTGGGCAAGGGTTGGTGTACCCATGGGGAGCGTGGCAGTGCCTGGGGAAAGTGAGACAGCATTTCCTGCAGGAATATGATCCTTGTGCTGTTATTAGAAACACTCCAAGGAAACACAAAAAAACACAAACCAACCAACCAAACAAACAAACAAAAAACCAACCCAAAGAACCCCTTGTTACAGCTTTAGACCAGTGTTGTTTATAGCAAATGCCCCAGAACCTTCTCAGAGAACCAGTTTTAACATGTGATTTTGGAAAGGGCATAAAAAACCTTAGGTCAGACTGAACCAGAGACGTAACCAGGCTGAAAACCCATTTACAGGAACCAATTACAAGGGGGTTGGGTGTTTTGTTTTGTTTTGTTTTGTTTTGTTTTTTTCCCCTGGCATCCCCAGCAAAGTCTTTAGACAGAAGTGTAACAAACAGGCAAAGAAGCAACCAGCTCTGGAAATGCTGCAGCACGGGCTGGCAGGGGGAATGCTTCTTGCAGGACACATCTCCAAGAGCTGGGTAGTTGCAATATGTGGAAGCCAAGTGAAACACCCCAGGAAGCCAGTGACCCAGCAGCTCCTGGCACTGATGGTGGAGATGGCAGCAGGTGACCTGTGCATGAGAGGTGGCTCAGTTGAGATGCTCATCCAAAGTAACCCTGGAAGGAAACATTTAACTTGCCAAAAAGTGAAGTATTGCACCAGAGGACACGAGCCCAGATACCCCGTGCATGCTACCCCACCATGGCAGAGAAGCTCAAACCCCCCAGCACGGGGGCATTCAGGCTCAGCCTTGTCCCCTGTGCTGCCCTCGCTGCCCACCTGTCCTGGTTTCAGCTGGGACAGAGCTAATTTTCTTCTCTCGGTAAGAATAGTGCTGTGTTTTGGTTTCAGTATGGGATTTGGTATGAGAAGAACATTGATAGTATACTGATGTTCTTAGTTGTTGCTTGTGAACCAAGGACTTTCCAGCTTCCTATGTTTTGCTAGTCTGCAGATGCAGAAGAAGATGAGGGGAGACTGACAGGTTTAAGTTGGTGTTTGGATATGCCAATAGGATTTTCCATATCATTTCATGTCATATTCAGCATATAAATGAGGGTTGATGGGAATGCTTGCTCTCTCTCTCTCTCTTTCAGGATTGTGGTTTCAGTTTGGGGATTTTCACTCCTCTGGGATTGCTATCCAGGAGTAGGCTGGGCATCGGTTGGCAAATGGTGAACAGTTGCACTGTGCATCACTCATTTGTATTTTCTATCATTATTAATGTTATTATAATAATTTTTATTGTCATTATTATTTTAAGTTTTCTTTTATTTCAATTATTAAATTGTTCTGATCTCAACCTATGAGTCTTCTTACCTTTACCCCTCCAATTCTCTCCCCTATTCCCAGGGGCAGAGGGGAGTGAGTGAGCACCTGTGTGGTGTTTGGCTGCCAGCCAAGTTGAACCACAACACCACCACTGCAGGACTGCAGCTCGTTGTGGGCATTTGGCCCTCTCTGTCACTGCCGTTGCTGTGACTGAACGAGGCCAGGGCAAGACTTGTACATCCTCAGCCTTTTTACGGGGTTTTGACCTCAGGGGAGAAGGTTCCCCAAGCTCTAGTGTCATCTTTGCTGATGGAAGCAAGGACTTTGCCGGAGGACTCAATGGAAACATTATCCAACTCATAGACCTTCTCCAGGTAGGAAACCAAAGTAACAGATTTATAGAGGAGATCAAGTAGAAAACAATAGTTTAACTCAATTTAACAATAGTTTAACTCAATATAGTTTGAGCTAAACAATATTTTAACTCAAACAGTTACAGTGTTTGAGGGATGCAGGAGCTTTGCTGATGTGCAGCAGAGGGGAAGGTTAATACAGGGAGAGGTGGGAGGAACAAGAAGCAGTTGCTGCCAGGGAAAACTCTTTACCTGCTGGTGGATGGCAGGGAAAACCATAACACACCACAAATTTAGCTGCAAACTGCCAGGCCCTGCTGCTGTGCGAGGTTGTGTTTAGCAGCGGTGTCGGCAGGCAGTGCTGGGAGGTTGGCCAGTGTGACAGAGCATCCCCCAGCCACCAGCACGACCACATCCAGGGCAGGGGAGCAAAGTCCTGAGTGTCAGCCTAACCTGGAAAAAGTGATTTGGATGGTAGTGGGAACGTTGTGCAAAGCTTGCAATGTGATCTCCATCCTGCTGGCTGCTTTCTAAATGAGCTTCATTACGCACATAATTAAAGGAAGAGATTTGAATGCTGTTTAGCGGTGTTTTAGGGGTATTAATTTCAAGACTAAGGGCACCTGGAGATTAAATGAATTAACTCACAACTGAATCAGGTTAATTGTCATTTTCTTTACCTGGAGTGAAGCTGAAAAAGGGAAGGTTTTGTTTCAATAATAACTGTGGATATATTAAAGTAGATTCTTGAACAGAAGGGAACTCACTATGAGAAATAGTGAATTGGGAATGGGAGTGGACATGAGCAGAGCCAGGTAGCAGCGTGGGCTCCAGGGCTGGAGGAGTTGGAGTGGGCGTCCTTGGTGGGCAGTGGGTCTGTGACCCAGCCACCTGCATTCCTGATGAGGTAAGGGCCCCAGACACTCCCCTGCCCTCCCTGGTTCTTTTTGGCTGCCTTTAAATGGCTGCCTGTTGTGTAGTTGGATTGGAAGCTCCCAGTTCCTTCCACACAGGGACTGAAGAACCTGTTAACACTGGGCTTGGACCCTCTGCGAGGCACATCTGTCCTGGGAAGGATGCAGAGGGGGGAAAAGCAAACACAGAGCCTGGCTCTATGTGCTCCAATACAGAGCCTGCCCCTGCTCTGGGAGCACCCTTCCCACTGGTCAAAGCACTAACCCAGCAGATCTAACAGAAAATGAAGTGTCAACATGACATGCAGATTCTTCTTAAACAATTATGGGTTTGCAGTCTCAGCTTTCTCTGTCAGCTGCTTCAGACCATGTCCCAGGCTTGGCAGGTCCCACAGCAGGCTGGGGTGTGGGCAGGAGGCAGGGCAGGCAGGGATGCTGCTGAGCACAGAGAGCTGCTCAGGGCCGGGGACAGAGAGTTGAGGTGGGTTTTTTGCACTTGAAGATTTGGCCAGAGAAAGGTCCCTTCAACATATTCAGGAGAAACCAGTGCACTCTGTTTCTCCATGTGGGGTGTGCTGGTTTTGGCTGGGATAGAGTTAA
>NW_010286782.1:59810-67150 GCF_000700745.2 Antrostomus carolinensis
TTTATTTCAACCTACAAGTTTTCTCACTTTTACCCTTCCAATTCTCTCCCCATCCCACTGAGGCGGAGTGAGCAAGAGGCTGTGTGGTGCTTAGTTGCTGATTGGGACTAAACCATGACACAGGAACAGCTCAAAATTGGACCTTCTGTTGGGCGCTGCTCTGTGCACCCTTCTGTGGTTGGGTGATGCTCCTGGACGGGAGCAGAGCTGGCTTGTGCCCATGCCAGATAACCTCACTTCCTAACCCCATCACGCCAGCTGTCTCACCGCAGCCACCCAAAATAACAGCAGCTGTAAACGAAACCTTCCAGACATCCCGTCTGGGCATCCCATCCAGGCTGCAGCTCTGCACACCCGCCCTGCAGCTGAGTCTGGAGCTCCTGCCTGCCAAACGGCTAACCTCTGGGTTTGCCATGCCTGATTTAATAGTGCTTGACTCAGGCTGGATATCTTCAGTGTGACCTATGCACCTACGCGTCCCTTAACCACTGCTCCTACACCTATAGGTTAGCCCTGAAAATCTGTTCTGACGTATAAGTGCAAGCTAAACACTCCTAAATGACAAGTAATGAGCTGTAGAGACATCTGTGAAACCAAATGAAATTCCTGCAGAAGTGTGATGTATTGCTGAGTATTTGTTTTTCCATGACTGGTGTGACTAACCAGTGTTACTGTACATGAAGGATGGGCAAACTTTCAGCAGAGGACCTGTCTCTAAGCCCTCATCTTCCAGAGTTCACAACCCCTTGGGTTTCTTTGTACACCTCTAACACCACCAGACTCATGCTAATCCTAAGCAAAACCTTCAGCTTCAAAGCCCCTTCCTTATGTGTGTGTGCTGCTTCCCAAAGCTTTTCCCCTAGCTCTGGTGGAAATACTTCACCTGATACCTCATAGCTTCATATTAGGTTTTTCCACGGACATGCCACATTCATGATGGTTACATGGAGGTGGCTAATAATGCCTGGAGGACTCATTTCTCCTCTCTTACCTCCAGTTTCTAATAGGAATAACTGTTTTTACTCCTTAGTGCACAAGGAGCATTTTTGATTATTCATTTTCACCTCATTTCTATTATCTAGTCAAGGTCATCTCGTGCTTCCTGACCAGCATTTTGGTCACCTTTATTGACCATGACAGTTCTCATCTTGTCATCCACCTCAGCATATTCTAAATTCCTGCCAGGTGTATTAGAATAGATCAGTGAAAAGTTCAATACTTAAGAAAATCCATTTGTTCCATTTTCAGTGAGCCCTTCACAGCCCCTCATTTCCAAGCCTGCAGCTTGCACACTTGTTTCCATCTTCTTGGGCTTAGATAGCATATACTAATGTAAGATCATTGCAAATTCTTCTTAGATCAATTGTTCTGTCTAAAAATAAAATAAAGTCACTGACTGTATCAAAGAACCATTCTATATTAACCTGACCCAATCAATCCAGTACTATATATTCCATTTTCTGTTTGGCTCTCTATCTTTGATCCTTCTTTCATCTAAAACTTGATCTGTTTTCTTGTGCAATGCTGGGGTCAAGATATTTATCCTGTGATTGCTCAGGCCCCTTTCTCCCTACCACAAATTAAAGTTTCTACCTTCACAGTTGTCCAGCCACCTACCAACACAGCCAATGTGATGGTTGTGTTTAACATCATCCTTCTTGAATGTGTCATCTCACATGTTGTTTCGCTCCTGCTCTTGGAGGGAGAGGAGCAAGGCTTCTTTTTTTAAGTGCATTAAAGAACAGGTTTCATTTCCATGGTGAATGCAGTAATTTTCCATATGTACCCTTGATACCATTAACCATTTTTCTGTTTCTCCCACTTTCAACATCAGCATCCTCCTGTAAATCATGGTGAGGTACTTTTTAACCCATACCTCTGTTACTTTGTCTCCTTCCTCTCTGCAGGGTGAATGAAGTTATCCTTGCATGGCTTCATCTTTATCTGTATGTTTCAAGAACTTTTAGCTTTTTCATATGCAAAGCTGAGCCACAAAACCTGACTTCTGGCAATTTTCCTTGTAAACCTTCAAAAAGATCAGTTTCTTTGCTGCTCAGTAGCGTGTCTCCAGGAGTGCTACCTGTCTGCAGTTGTATTAGTGTCTGGTTCTGCTTTGTGTAAGAGGGCTGAAGAGGACTAGAAATGCTTTACAGGTATCACAAAACTGTCTAAAACACAGACACGCCCCAGGAACATACAGAGCAAATGACTGTTAGTTTCAACAACTCCAAAGGGCTTCATGATGTGTTTGCACAACACATCAGAACATTATTGTTTCAGTTAACACAAGGTTTTGTTGGCAATTTTTTTAATTTTATTTTTTGCTTTTGGCCCTAGAATGTGCTTGGCAGCTTACCCAGCCCCAGGGAGCCTTGTGGTATTATCATTTTGTGACTCACTCACCTGTAGTACCAAGGAAGTCAGGGAAGTCAGGGAGGTTGGCTCCATTAGGAAACCCATGTCAGGAGATGCTGAGGGACCTCCCCAGCCCTGATTTTAGCCCCTCCTCTCACTCACTCCCTCCTCTGGCATTTCTAAATCCACTCTTGAGTGTCAGGGCAGGAAAAACAAAACTCCACAGACAGTTGTGAAGGACCTGCAGGAGCATATTATGCACCTTTTATTTCTCCAGGCTGCTTGAGTAGTCTCTGTTCCTGTACTCCACCATTGCTTCATTCCCAATAAATTTGATGAGACCTTTTCTAAGGAAGAGGTTGTCAAACCTACTTTCCTTAGGAAAACTTTCCTTCAGACAGTGGTGAACTTTTTATAAAATACGCAATACCATCACGTTTCACCTCCTTCAAACAAGTGCCCATGGAGGACCAGGCTGACCTACTCTCTTGTAGACAGGCTGAGCTGAGTGGGCTGGTATCCAGCTGGCTGGTTTATACTTTTCTGTAGCTTCCAGCATTAAAGAATTTAAATGTTCCACTGTGCTACTTTTGACTCGTCTCCTGATGCCAACTTCAACTGTGCAAACTTTACCGTGACATAAATACGAGTTTTAAACTCAAGTTTCTTTTTAATTTCTTTTTTTTTTTTGCCTCCAGGTCTTCAAGATTTCAGGTTCACCTTCTTAATATCTTCGCTGCAAATGATGAAGGCTGGAAGCAAACTTGCAAAAAAACCCAACATAATCTGAAATTCACATGCAATAACGTGACTCACAGAGTTAGAAATTTAAAAATGCCTCTAAGTATTAGGATATTCAGAACAAACAAGTAAGAGGTTTAGTAAAAGTACTCTGAAAAGTCCAACCATTATGCTCTGTTGTTATCTGAGAAGTTCTGTCATCAAGATGATATTTCAGCAGCTTTAGACAGATGAGATTTCTAAAGGGGGTTTCTAATTTGTATTTGTTTTTAATTTGGGGTTTGGATCGCAGCAGCAGCAACAATTTGTTTTGCTGTGTATTTATGGCTGCACATGTTTAAAATGGTAAATCTGCACTGACCTATTAGACCACAAAAGTGAAACCAGCTTCTGTATTCTCATTCCTTAGCTAGAAAAATAAACCCACAGCATGCATGTATAAAATAAATTCTATTTTTACAGCTTTCAGGTTTGGGACTCAAAAGCTGTGCAAGCATTTTGGATTATCACAACCCTGGCTTTAAAAATAAATAAATGGTTCTTTACCAGAAGGTGACTCTTCCAAGACAAAATGCATTTTTCTAGCTGTTGCTTTTCATTAAAATTATATAATTGTATATAAAATGAAAATAGAACGAATAAGGGTCTTAATAAAATGTGCAAGTTTCTTTCTTTGGGAAAAGAATTAACCAAAATACAGAAAGATGTGGTTTTGGTTTAACACCAATAACGATATCTAGGTCTAAAAGATAATTCAGAGTAAGCACCAGATCATCCTGTGTTGCACACCTTGCTTCTTCTTACCTACCTGTGTTTATTAGAATCACCTCTCATGACAAATAAAAATGTTTTCCTTTACTCCCTAAACCTTAAAAGCAAACACAGGTTAAGTAATATTTGACTTAACAGAGAAATGTGAACAGGACCTGCTACTTGGCCCCCCAGCCATGGCTCTGAAGAGAGCTTCCCCAGGCAGAGCAGAGAGCCTGGACTGGGTCTCTCTGGTAGCTGGGTTCATTATTTGATGACAAATTAATCTCTTCTGGATAATTTCTAAGCCCCGGGCAAACACGTGTAATTTCACTCGTTCAAGTTGCTTCATGCCCCAGGATGGAGGAGGTTGAATCCAGAAGATGCTCTTGAGCGGTAGCAGGTGAAACCTTAGGCTGACAGTTAATAATAAACCCAGCACACAGGTCCAGCCCGGGAATTTTTTGGGTAGAGAGCAGTGGTGGTTGGGAATACAGCCCAGTTTTACACCGTGGACATCTCCAGAGTGGCAGGAGGTTCCCCCAGCATCCCTTGCAGGGGCTGGCAGGGGCTCAGGCCAAGCTGGCGAGTTGAAGGACACCAGTTGCAAAACTTCTCCTTTCCCTGAGAAGTCCTTCTGAAATATATCTTAGGAATGTCCTAAATAATACTTGCTGGTGGGAGTGGAAGGTGCTGACTAATCCGGGCAAAAGAAAAGGAGCTTTATTGCAAATGGGTGATGAAAGTAGCACTGACCACAACAAGGGAGCACGTTTCATTACAGCGGCTGCGGCAGAGCCTCCGCGAAAATTACAGGGAATGTGAAAGCAGCCCTGGGAAGGATTCAAACAGCAGCTTGTTCTGAGCGTGGCCATCACGGAGAGCAGGCAACAAGGAAAGAGAGTGAGAGGGAAACAATGTTCTTGACCGTCCTGCAGATGCCAGACTTCATGGTCTTCAATGGAGATGAGAAGGAAAAGAACCAAAGGGGAGACTTGAGATGAACTTCAAAACACAGATGAAACTAAAGCACTTGGGTGATTTTTTTTCTGGCAGGAATAGTGTCCTGGTTTTCATCTAGTTTTGGTTCAGAGATAACCTACAGAAGATATATTTTTTCTAAAATATCTGCATTCTGAGTCTCAGCAGAGCCCAGCTTCTCTTTCATGCCCGTCTCTATCTCCTATGCCAAAGGAATCAATGATTTTTGTTGCCTTCTCCAATTCTGAAGTATCCCAAGGGAGTATTAGGCCAGAGCATGCAACCATCTCACTGCTGACTGAGCTTCCCCAGCATTGCCTCTGAATTATGACATCTCATTTCTAAACCCCTTTTCTATTGATTTTCATAGTAACAGACATAATTTGGCTGATATATATTTTTAGTTTCTCCTACCACTGATGAATTGTAACATCCTCTCTCTATGCTCTTTAAAAAAAAAACAAACAAACAACTTGATTGATAGTTTGGGAGGAAGAAGATGCCCTTGTAGAGGTGAAAATTTCTCTCCTGTTGTCCAGCCTGGCTGAACCCAGGGCTGGAGATGGCTTGGCCCCGCAGCAGCACTCCACACTCACAGCACAACTGGGAATAATTTTGCGATCAGGCTGTGACGGTTCCAAAAAGTAGGAACAAATGAGCTAAATCACAAATCTAGCACACTTCCTCTCCTGCCTATTCCCGAAGAACAGCACGTCAGCAATGCCAGAAGACACATGGATGATAAGTTACTAATAAATTCATTGTGTTGCTTATTTTTAGTGGGCTAATAAAAACAATCCTCTTCTTTTAACAGTGCAAGACTTGCATGAAAAGAAATTATAGAGTTTGGGAAAGTTTTTTATACTTGAATTGTAGGAATCGTCATAGTTACAGTCCTTAATTGGTATAATTTAGCCTCAATCAGGTATCGACTGCGTTGATAGCAAATGAGAGAGCATCGTATCATTGCACCGCTCGTGCTCTGCGCTGGCGGCTGCCGAGCTGCACGGTTAACAGGGAATCACTAGAGGTCACTTTGATTCCACCTAAAGGAACGAATCCTAAAAGACCTGGGATTTTTTTTTTCCCTGCTTTCTTCTTTTTTTCTGTGAGACGTTTTTTAAAAGCAAACTCTTTTTGCACATCTGTATAGTACTTGTTCATATAACTTCCTTGGGCTGAATTATATTCTGGTGTAAAGAGTGAAACTTTAAAGAAGTTTGTAAAGCTGTGCTTATATTCTTCAAGAGGAAGTTTGGCCCTGGGTTTCATTTTTAATATGAAACAGCTTCCACTAGATTTTATATTCTTGATAACAGATGTCATTATTTAACTCTCAATAAATACTTCTCTCCTGTCAAGATCCTTATAAAAAGGAAAATAATATCTCTGATGTATCAAACTGCAAGGAGATATTCTAATTTTGCTCCTTATTCTGTTATACCCAAAGGTGAAATAATATTTAAGTGTGTTTCATGCTCAGCTTTGATTGATAACTGAAGTGCAGACATTTCCTCAATGAGAGAAAAAAATCCTGGAACTGAACACGTTGTCATCATGCAAAATATCTTTCTGCTGCAAAGAACAACTCCAACAGGAGCCCAGACCACAAAAAAGTGACAGTTTTCCTCCTTGGGAACCTATAGCATGAAATCCAACTTTGCTTTCATTTTGGACATCTGGGCTCACTTGGGTCCTACCGTGCTGGCTCTTCTTGTTGTGGGTCACAAGCGCCTGAGCCCCAGCTGCCACAGCTCCCTCTGAAATGGCATCACTGCCATCCAGCCACCCACCCGCTCGGTCCCTGATGGGGCAGGGGCTGCATGGAGGCATCTCCCTGCCCTGATGAGCAGCAGTGTTCTGCCCATTGCTAAGTGCAGTTGGTTTATTCCTGTGTTGGGAGAAGCAAAGCCACCTTGCACCTCCAAGATCTTATCCAGGGAGGTGGAAATCCCTTGGTGGTGCCTAGGTCCTTCTTGCTGTGCATACATCAGCTTCTGCTGCAAACTGCTGCAGCATCAGCCAGGGCCGATTGTCATGATCCCACAAAGCTCCACCTTTTCTTCTGTACCTGGGACTGTTCAACACCTACTGGAAGGCACCAGGGACCTGATAAAGCAGCGCAGTCCCACGTCCTGGTAGGTACCTCCCATGGCAGCACCACTAGCTCAGTGCCAAGCTGTTCAGCACTGACAAAAGCAAGACACCAAAGCTAATTTGAAACAAAAATGCCACAGAAGGTCTTGTCCCATATCCTGTGTTCTGTGCAGATGATGCCTGCCCTCGTGCTTGAGAACCAAGCCTCTCCCAGAGATGGAAAACAGCCCTGCGTGTCACAGTGTTGGTTGCATGGGCTGGAGCACTCACTTTCCCTGAATGAGCCCTTTCACATCCACACGCCACAAAATAAAGTCCTGAGCAACTCCCTGGTGTCTTCATGAGTAAGTTGGGGAGCAGTGGGTGAGAGAGCTGTAGGCTGTTCTTATTCTGTGTCTGACGGCTGGGGCGGGTCC
>NW_010286782.1:67172-76080 GCF_000700745.2 Antrostomus carolinensis
CCGAGCACCGGTGCGTAGACCCGGCTGTGTCATGCCCACGCCCAACCACTTGTGGCTTCTCCTGTCCTTTCCATGAGTTGCCCAAAACCTGGGTTTTGGAGGATGGGAGTTCCCCAATATCCCAAAGGTCCCAAGCGAGAAGTCAATGTTGGACGGGTGGCAGGGCAAGCCTCCACCCAGACCTCCTTGCCTTGGAGAGTGGATGGTCTTGGTCTCTTGTTTTCTCTCCTAGGAACACACCACCTCCCTTTGACTGGATTAAAGGGAAAATTGTCTTTCCAGGAACAGCTCTCCATGTGCTCCATGGTGCTCTCTCAAGCCTCCACGGCTTTTTATACCCACAGCGCTGCTTGTCCCCCTCCAGATCACATTAAGCAATGTGACGAGCACCTCTCCCATGAGCATCTATCACTTCTCCCTTCCTTCCCCTGGGGGAAAATTGAGTGGGAATAGTTTTAATTAACTACACTGTACGTGCACAGTGTTTATACCAACGCAGACAAGGCTGAACAAGCGTGCCTCACTCTTGGAAAGAGAGGCGCTGAGGTTTGTGGCCGTTCTGAAGTCCTGAGCTCATCCCACAGTGGAGCACCAGCCCCTGAGAAAACTCTGGCTTTGGACTACACCAGGCTTACCCCAGCCATGGACACAGAGGTAGGGTGAATTTGTCAACACTCAGAGCTTTGTCATTCTGCAGAGCTATGGAAAGCCTCTATGCATCCCACAGCAGGACTACTGGATGAGTCAAGGAGGCCCTAAATGTAACCCAGCACTCCATGGGGAACCGCTGCAGAAAATGGAGGGTTGATGTGACATTTTAGGCATGATTCAGCTCCAAGTTAGGACACCTACATTCAGACACATAATTGCAGGTGTCTGTGTGAGTGCTTAGTGTCTCAGCTCCCTCATTAGCTCATGGAGATCTCATCCACCCAGATCCCTCCAGCCAGCCAGTGGGAGGCTGGTTCCACCTCAGGGGGAACCAAACCACCCTCCAAGTCCCACTGACTGCACTGAGACACATGGAGATACAACCAGAAGTCAAAACTGTGTCTCAGCTGTGGGCCGACTACTGCCTTGTGGGTCCTTCTTGGGACTTGTGTGTGCAGTGCAAAGTTTAATGTCATGTAAAAAGCCAGCTGGCCTCTTTTCCAAAATATATTTAGAAGGGACTTAAAAATCTTGTAGCACACCTATATAAAGATACCTAATGCTGACAGTTGTGAGATATTTAAAAATTAAACACATTTTGTCAACCATTATATAAATAAGAAGGCTTTCAATAGGGTGCCATTTAAAGGGTCTGGATCGTCCTTGGGTTTCACCATGTACACGCAGAGGAGATTCCTCAGAGTGACACACAGGCAGTAGATGATATCTGAATCGCTGTGTTGCTCATCATGTAGAGAGCATGGACCACAGAAAATTATCCTCAGAGATGTTTTTCTGCACATCTCCGATTAAGGCAGAGACAACAACCTACTTGCTCAAAATCAGAAGAAACCCCATCAAAGGGGTGAGGACCAAACCTGGTTCACTCAAAGCACAGCATCATTCTGGCAACTTGTTTGTACTGGGGGTTTTTTACTGCTTTCTCCTTCATCTGACATTCCTACAGCTATTTATAGTTTCACTTCATAACCAGTGGTTAATATTTTCAAAGGAGTTTAGCATGTGGTCACCCACACAGAAGATGTGACTGACTCTCCTGCACTGCCTAAAACGTGTTGCCCACAACATTCAAGATCTTTCTGTAAAGGACCATCGGAAGCTGTTGGCAGAGGGCAGGGAAGATGTCTTGCTGCCTTGGGAAGAACGTCTTACTGAGGCCACCATGCTCTGCAAGGCTGTGTGTGAGCTTGCAAAGCTGTTACCTTCTCATGAAGATGACCCACATGGGGATTTAATGGATTATTTATTTTCCACTTAATTTAGCCCGTGTTTTCAAAGTGAAAAGAGGGGCTAAATTTATTTCTTAAATACATGAGTTAAACCTTATTGCACTCTAGATCAAAGACTAGTATTTCATGCCTTCTCCTGCACTGTTGTGCAGTGACAAAGTTCCTGGTGACTTCAGTGAGAGGGAGGCTGCGTCCTGGGAGACAAAACTTAATTGAGTGTAATACCACAGGGCACGTAAAGTAGGACAACACAACCTGACCTCGTTTTGCCCATACATAACCCTACTGACATCAGTGGGAGCTGCACATATGCAGTCAGGAGATGACATTTGCCCACTCTTGGCTGCTCTAGGAAATTCCTGCTTGCCTGATAAATTCTATTATTTAATGGTGCAATATGAAAGCAAGGGATACACCGAGTAAAGCTGAGCAAACACAGCTCAGCTCCCTGCCTGTTTGAAGTTGTGGAAAGACTCCTTTTGACGCTGGTGGTTGCTGGATTGAATCCACAATACACAGTGATTCATAATCATTTTCCTCAATGAAAGCAACCAGGTTGGTTTGTTGTTATTTGTGGGATCACCTGATTCATTATTTGCAAATATTTGAATGGCAGTTGGACTTTCTGATGCCTGTGAACCCCGTAGCTTCCACTGGTGTTAGCACAAAATTGGTATTCATACAAATACTGTGCCAGAACAGACTTGTTTGATACTGTTCATTTATTACACTCCTGTTTCTAGAAAAACTTTGCAGAGTAGAAAGGGCATCATTTGGCAGAGCCAACAAAGCTTGCACCAAACCAGTGACTATTCCAAAAGAATTGTTCATGAGCAATCCCGAGACTAATACTTATTTGCATTTATCACAGTTTAATAATTAAAACCAGTGCTTACTGCTGTAGAAAACAGGACGGGACTGACTTATGGAGAAGAGACTAGCTGGGCGAGTAATGTTTCAGCTGTCTCTGCTCGGTGCGGGCTGCAGGAGCAGAAGCAGAGCTCAGCAGACCTCTGAACGTCCCAGATTTTGAACCTGGGATTTCTTAATACTAATCTTGTTTTAACTCTTGTGTTTCTTTCCCCCAGAAAGAGAATGTAAAGGGAGATTCTTGGTAGATGGATAGCAATACTGCAATATTTAGGTAAAATGTTAGCTTATTGAATAATGCCAGTTACTCAGAGGGGTGGTGGCTCTCCATTCTTGGAGACACGTGGGACCTGACAGAAGATGGCCTCCAGCATCCAGCTCTAAGCTGGTCCCATATGGGCCAGGACTGGAGCCCGCATCAGCAGAGACCTCTTCCAGCCTAAACTGTTTGAAAAAAGCTCATGAAATATTCTAATGCTCCAAATTAGCCAAACCCAGAGCTCTGCCCTGCTTGTAAAATAAGCTTCCTTCACCCAGAGAAACTCTGTGACAGGTCTGTGACATAGTGCCTGTGTGTGATGATATCAAAAGGATGTTGCTGTAATTGCATACAGATTTATCATCCGTTCCTTTGCAGCAAATGCCTTCAAAAGACTCAAGCCTTGGAACGTTACAGCGTTCTCAAGTATATTTTTCCTGTGAGCATATCCCCTTTTCCAGGGAGACATCACAGTGTCCCAGGGAGCTGGTCCAGGCAAGCATTGCTCCAGTGGTGGGGTGAGGAAGGGGTCCCTGTGCTGTCCCTGGAACCAAGCTAGCTGGGCAGAGCTGCACAGAGCACACAGTGCTCCCACAGCATCCCTGCTCCCCTGCCCACGTCCGAGCCCTCCTGCCCCTGGGCAGCAGCCAGATGCGAGTTTGGTGGCCAAGGGACCCTCCGCGGTCACGCGACACAGAGCATCCCTTGTCACCTCTCCTCCTCGGTAATACGAACAGACATTTGTTTACACCAAACTGAGCAAATCTAATATTTATTTCACATTTAGGTCACAGGACATCAAAACAAATATTTTTACCCCAAACAGATTTCCTGACCTTGTGGTTTCACTCCTAATTTGCAGCAATGTTTGTCTGACGAGCTGGCTTGCTCTCACTTAAAAATGGAAGGAAAAGAAGTTATGTAGGGTCCTGCACTGGGCTTTAAGGTGGCAGCACAACTCCCTGTGAACCTAGATCAGCTCTGGATGCCGCTCTTGATTTTACTGGAACCAGGACAGGATTATTAAACTCGTATTTCCTGGATTTGCTGACTTCTTTTCAGTCCTGGAAATCAAAATTATTTAAATACATAAGCTTAAAGACTCCAAATGCAAAGTATTAAAAGTTATATTTAACAATCTGGACATCAGCAGTGCCTGCGGGCCTCATCCTGCTCCCATCAGAATCTGAGACAATCCTGTCACTTGTAAAGATGCACTTTTTAAAGATGATTTTTTCCCTTTCAGCCTGTGTAAGCCAAGAATCGAGTTAACATCGCTCCATTGAAAGCTCTGAAATGTTCTGTTCATGGAAAACTGACCTTTTTTTTTTTAAAGTTTGCACTAGTTTTAAGACAGAAACTGCTGAAGAAAGAATTTCAAAAGCTTAGGAAATCTAGTGGTCCCTTATGACTTACTTACAGTAATGAGTAAAATAAAATGCTCTTTCTGATTTACTTCCCCCTGTAATTGAAATAAATGTTATACTGGAGCTACAAAACTGCTGCCCAATTATCACCCAACTGAGCTGATTTACATCCCTGCTCAACCTCGGTGTGATGTGAAATGCTCGGAACGGCCAACATAAACACATTTATAGCCTGGTAGGATATGCTGAGCTCTTAATATAGGGATAATAATATTATACATGTATACATACATCTGCACATATATATATATATGTATATATACATACATCTGCATATATGTATATATAAAAAGATATAGGTAAGCAAACTTTCATATGTAAGAGCACAGAGGTGCTGGCAGTGGCACGGCATGGCCACCTGGATGTGAAAGACCTGTTTTACTCCAGTGCTTGGCTTGGATTTTCATTGCGCTGTGGGTATGATCCTATTTTATGGGCACATTCAAGCTTCCCTTCGGTCGGTTTACCTGGTGTCTGAGCACCGAGGCACAGCATGAAAAACTGGTTAGATAAACATTAAATAGTCCCAGTCTCATTAGGATCACTTCTCACGTTGGCTTGGATGGGGGAGGCTGGGGAAGACAGGCAGCTGCTGGTGGGCTGACCTTCAAGGCATCTCTGTCTCCCCACAAAACGAGTTGGCTTTGAAGAGCCACGCGGTATTTCACAGGCAAATGATAGACCATCTATGTGGCTCTAGGTGAGAGAAGAGGGAGGTTGCCACCATGACATGAAATGGCATGGGCACAATTCCTGTGGTGTTTGAAGGGTCCCATGCCAAATCCCACAGGACTGAGCACAGGGCTTCCCACACCCCGTTTCAGTGTCACCAGGGAAAAATCCAGAGCTGAGAGTGTGCCTTAGGAATGCCATCATATAACAAACATTTCAGGAAGTCTCTGTAATTTGTTTAATTATTTAGACAACAGAGCACAAGGATAATAGCTTCAAGTACATTCTTATACATTATTTTAACAGTAATAGATATGTATTTAGTCATAAACTATTCTGTAGCCACCACTATGTGTACATTTTATACAAACTATTGCCATACTCGGACCCTGAAAATGGACGGTGACATCTCCTAGACGTTTCAGACAATGTTATGACAGTACATCCTTCATACGAGAGCTGTAGCTATAGGTTGGATTGGTCCATCTAAAGAAGCACTTCTAATGCATACCACACATGATCTGGACGTGAGGCGTCAAAGAGATGTAATAAATATCTGGCGAGAGGGAGGCATACAGTCATTCAAAATACGTGTGATGGAGAACACGGCATGGCATTTCTTTGCTTGAAAGAAATAGGTTGACCTTAGTATATGACAGTATCTTATCTTCTCTGACATCGCAAAGCTCTGAGCTCATCTTGACCTTTCAGAGAAGATTAAACACGGTGATGTCTGATATGGTCCCTACTGGAGCATGTACCCTACCCTGACACAAGCATGGGCTTTGGTCTAATGGGTCTTTTTCATCTCAGTTACAATTTAGACCAAAGCTCCCAAGCCAATGGCTTTCAGTTTTATCACTGACATCCCTAAACTCCTCTACTACCTGACCTCTGGAGAAGTCATTCTCCAACACTGTCATATTTTGAGTGTAAAGCTTTTACAAAATGGCACTTGCTGTCCATAGACAGAAGTAAGAGAGCTCAGACGCCCAGACACTGCCACACAAAGGCCAGACTCTTACAGCAGAGACTTGTTTGTTCCACAATCACATTTTTATATGCCCCAAACCAGCTGTGTTTGAATCCCCCAACACACCAACAGACCTTGAAGACATGGAGGTGGCAAAGTCCGAGCCAGGTGGGTGGCGGGTCGCCAGCACCCACCAAGCAGTCCACAGTCCCTTACAATGCCCCACACCAGGTGGGCATTAGGGCGGCTCGGTTCCCATCCCAATGGCCCACATTGGCACTGCAGCATGCCAGTGGTCACACCAAAGTCTCATACACCAGCCATGACTGAGCTTTGGAGGGTGGAGGTGGCCCTGGACTAGAAGCTCATAGGAAGGAGATACCACATCCATCTGTAAGGGCTTGACACATGGGTGCTCATGCCCAAGGCTTGGCCACCAGCTCCTGGTACTGCTCCGGAAGCTCCCAGGCTTTGAGTGTGGAAGAGCATGGCCTATGTTCTCTGGAGGTGGCTGCAGGCAGGGACATCTCAGGAGGCCACCTAGAGCTGTCATCCATCCTGGCGGAGGACATGACTGCATCTCTGAAGCAAAAGGCTGCCCAATGGATGAACATCCTAGACTGGCGAGTAATGGGAACTGAAGAAAAGGAGAGAAGACATTCAAGGAAAGCTCCCTTCTGGCATGGTCCTGTCGCAGACGCGCACACACATGCACTCACAATGTTTTGCAAAATTTTTAAAGGGATCCTGGAAACCCTCCGGGGAGGAGCACGTGGGGCAGCAGAACCTCACTCATTGTCACCCAGCGAGGATGAGCTCCTCGGCGGGGTTTGGAGCTGGGACCAGGCAGGGGATGCAGCACTGGCCCCACCACTGGCCTCCTAAAACACATCTCCAAAATGTTCACCGATTGATGGTTTGGGATGGACTCTGATGTGTTACAGCTAAGGAATGTCACTCACAATAAATTAACAAATTTTTACCCCTTTTTTTTGTTTCACAAAGGGTGTTTTCTTTACTTGATGGCCTCAAGCCCCACATCATTACTCAGGCAAGGTGGCCAGTGAAATCCAGTGGCCAGCTCATTCTTCCAGCATCAGCCACATGAATTGCAGTTAATTCACCAAAGTCAGTGTCACTTTCCCAGATTTCCATCTTTTGGGCACCCAAATTAAAGCAAATTAAAATCCCAGTGCTGCTGCAAGGTGAAGGCAGCTGCCTTCCTTCAGATCAACATGCTTCCAAGGGCAATCTTGATTTAACATCCTCAGAAATCAATTTTAAGAGATGTTTGTGGTCTCCAGACCAGACCAGGAGTTGGTCATGGAGCCAGGGCTGGAGCTGGAAGAAGAGAGCATCGCCTGAGCAGAGACAGAGAGCCAGGGCTCCTGCCAAGGGAAACCGTGTCTCCCAGTTGCTCGTGCAAATAAGTGAGGTTCTACTGTTGGTACAAAAGATTCCAGGTTACTCGCGGATGTGATGGATTCGTTTCCTTAATTAAAGTACCAAAATTAAAAGTTATAAGCAACACATCTAAATAAAATAGCAGGCACTCCTTTAGGCATCAGGTTTCCTAAAACAATAAGCAAAAAGGAAAAAAAAAATAAAAATGGGATGCACCAGGAACTCTTAGTTATTATATACTAACCAGACTGTGCATGGCACATTTTATTTCTATAAAACTATTAAAACTATTACAAAATATTCAAAAATACATTTTAGTAAATTTACAGCAGTTATTTCTCAATTTATTAATGCAAAACATCCTTTTCTCCCCTCTGTACAAACTACTGTCTCCATCGTCACAGAATTGCCGCCATGTGCGCTTTTTAAAAAATATTATTTTCTAATAAATTTTTTTTGAAGTTAAAAATAACAAAGTTTCTTACGGTTTTTGCAAATTAAAAGTTTGTGTAACAGTCTTGACTTCCATGGACGTGGCCAAATGGTGTTTTTACAAAGCAAAACATGGAAAACAATACAGGAAATGACGTTACATTTGAAACTATTTAAATTAAAATAATATATTCTCATATTTTACACTATTTCAAAAAACGAAATGTGATTCAGTTAAGTATTGATCTCTCAAAAAAATCTAATTTACAATTCTGTGTATAAAAATATAATTTACGGACCCCCACGAAGTTTATCTTTTTTGTGTGTGTGTGTTTGTTTGTTTGTTTGTTTGTTTTTTAGACTTGCTGAAATGAAGGAGCAATGTAATGGAGAGATGGGAAAGTACAGAATTTTGCTTTCTGAAAGTCAGGACACACATGACGTAGAAAAATAGACTCTGCGCAGTTTTGCTTGGCCTCACAAAATAATTTTTTCCTCTGTGAGTATAGTTCACATGATAATAAATTATCAAAGAAACTATTTAAGGCTCTTGAAGGTCCGGTTCATATCATTTAAAACATCTATTCAAAATACCAAAGAAATAAATATCCAGGAGAGGAGGAAAAAAAACCAACAAAAACAACAAACCAACAAATAAAACAACAAAACAAAAGAACAAATAAAAATATATATATATTTATAAACTAAACAGAACAGAACTTCCCGGGGTCTTTGTTTCCCTTAAAGTCTACTTTGGACTGTCCTACTTAATTATTATTATTTTATTATTATTATTTTTAAGTCTTAATCCGTGCTCTCTTTTAAAAATATGTAAATTTTTTTCCTTTTTTTTTTTTCTTTTAGGTTTTTCTTTTCTTTCTTTTTTTTTCTTTTCCTTTTTTTCTCCTTTCTCTCTCTCTCTCTCACTCTGTGTCTCTGTCTCTCCCTCGGAGGCTGGCGGGTGGCCAGG
>NW_010286783.1:0-30922 GCF_000700745.2 Antrostomus carolinensis
CGGGGCCGGTTCGGCCGTCGCCCGCAGCTCCTGCTGTCCGTGCCGCAGCTTCCAGAGGATTGAACTTTTTTTTTCTATTAATTTCCAGTAAAAGACATGACAGAACAGGTGATGCCGAGTGCGCGTACCCATCCCGTGACGACAAGCCCCTTTTCCCGTTGCACGGCCGGTTCAGCCGGACCCCTTGTATTTGTTTCCTTCTGCCCGGTTGCTTTTAGCGTCGCTACGGCTGTCACAGGAACGTTATTAATCTACCTCTGTCCGTTTATGGTGGAAGGAGGAGACAACTACTTGTGTTCTGCTTGCTGGTATTGCTGCTGGCAGATGAGCAAATCTGGAGAGAATGACTTTTTGTTTGTTTTCTTTAATTCCACTGAGGATGGGCATTAATGTTCTGCCTACCCTTAAGATAGGCTGTTTGACAGCAGGGCAAACTGGCCTTTTAATGCTTGGGGCAATGATATTCTCAAAAAACATTTTGTTAAAACAGATGATCTGATGGTCTGGTGGTTTTTTTTACTTCAGATTTTCTTCACTGATGCATGCATCCACATCTTCATTAGCTGTAATACTCTGCTGAGAATTTAAGCTCTGCAGCGTAGACTTAAGTAATTATAGAAAACAACACTTTCAAAATCTGCTTAAGTACTGGATACTGAATGCCTACAAGATCCAATATTGTACAGGACATTAAAATAACAGACTCTTTAGGAGAACTAGTTCTTTGGAAATCAGTTGAACAGTGCATTTGAGATGGAGTGGAAATCTGTGTTGTACAGGCACCGTGTTTGTTGGGTATGTAGATAGCTGGTCAGATACTGGTAAGATACTGACTCACTGGTCTGTTTGAAGGTGATGGGGCTGCAACAACTGCAGTCCTCTGGGTGTGTGGATTCAATTCCTCATTGCTTGTACGTGGAGATAATTAATTACTGTGGGTGGCTGAAGCTGGTTTAGAGTGCCATTCACTCAAATGTGGTACTGTTGCTTTAGATGGTATTGCCTGTGTCTTCCTGTGGACATCTAAACTGGTTGTGACAGTAATGTGTGCAGCTGGACATGGCTTACATTCATTTCTGAGATGCTGCTGTCTTGGAAAATATTGCCAAATGGATCTCTGGAGTCCCTTGCCATGTTAAAGGCACTTAGGTAATTTTAACTTCACAAAAAAAAAAAAATCTTTAATTTCTATTAAAGACATAAGGAGAAGGAAAAAAAAGGTGAAGCTGACATTTGATGCCTTACTATGTCCATTTATTTTAATAGCAGTAAGGTTCTGCTGAGTACTGGATAATTGTGTTACTTGAGTGCAGGTACATATTAATTCTTTGAAGTTAAATCTTGAGCTGCACCCCTGTAGAAATAAGTTTTGGCTCAAGTGCTGTGACTGATGCTTGCTTCCAGCAAATAGCTGCAAGGGAGGAACCTAGGTCTGCTTTGTCACATGGAAGAATCTCTTGAAATTAATAGCAGAAGGAGTAGCTCACTTTGAGGGAGTGGTGAGGGAGCTGCACTGTAGTGTTAAGCTGATGCGTTGAGGGTGAATTTTTCAAAACAACTTATTGCCAGTTTGTATTAAATTATCTCCATCTTTTTGCCTTCCCAGCTGCTTTATCTTGGGATAAAATCTTGCCACCACAAAGTGATATTTATCAGGGAATTCAGCTTTCTGAAAAGAAAGAGAAATAGCTGGGAAATAAACACCTTCTGGACAGAACCTCAGGTGCCTTAGAGAAGAGTTTTGAATTGTTTCCATACTTGCTAAGTAGTTACAGACAATAAGAGACAAGGTTTAGTGTATTATTTATATACAACAGTAACATTCTGAGCTCTTAAAGCTTATGATGTTATCAAGTGTGTGTGATGCCATGCAACCACTTCTGTGTACAGCAAGTGTATTGCCAAATATGTTGTTTGTCTTTTAAGACTGCATAGAAACTGCTCCAAATTGTTTTAAAATTGATTACAAGAAGTCACGTGCTTCATTTTTGGAATTTCTTAGGATTAAGTGGCGAACTCGTAGTTGCCTTCACTAAAACATTGAATCAGTACTAGTTCTTGCTACATGAGAAATCCTGATGTCAGTGAAGAATTTCAGTTCTCTTGCTTCTTTATTGCTTGTCTTTGAAATATGGCTGTCACCAGCTCAGTTTTGAAGTTTAAAAAGTAAAGTTTCTTTTTACTGATACTAGGAAATATTTATACACTTGGCCTTGCTTTCCTATCATCTTGTATTTAATTTTCAGTAAATCAGTACTCAAGTACAGTTTCTCTTGCTTCTGCTTCAGTGCTACTGATTATTTTCCAGTAAACAAGACTGTTGTGGTGATAAGGTATCACGGGAAAGCATGTGCTGTGATTTTTGTTGTATCTTTGGAAGACTAAGGGGGATTTATATTTGAAAATGGGAAAACTCTTCCTTCATTTCAGATGCAGTAAATGAAAACAAGAGGAACTGGCGATGTAGGAAGAACCAGTTAATCTTCTTTCTTTTGCCAGCTTTCTGGGATCTGTGCACAGCGCATCCATCTTTTCCAGCCTCGTTGAGGGTGTTGGTGGGGAAACAGCGTTTTTGTTCTTGCAACAGGCTGTGGTTGGACTCGTTATGGTGGTGATCAACATGTGAAGTGCTCCTGTGCCCAGTGTCCTGTGTGAGAGTATTGGTTCCTGAAAATTGTTGTGCCTCAATCTGAGTTGAAACAGCAGTGTTTTTGTAAGGAGGCTGGGTGAGCAAACCCCTGTCATACAATGAAAGCTCTTTCACGCACCGGGTTCAGCATCATGCTAATTAGTACAGTGCCACAGGAACGGTACATGAGATGTAACTGGTCACTTGCGTATAATTGCTTGTGATCTTGGGTTCACTTTTCAGAAGTTCATCTAACAACTTGGAGAAACTTTAGAGTATAAATGAGCAGATCAGAGCTTTCAGTGGTTAGATGACTGATGTGTTCCTCAAAATTCTCCCTCTGGGGAGATAAACAGAGCTTGATATTGCTGTTGGTGGGCCAGGATTTCATCCTGGAAATATCAAATCATTTCCTTTAAATCAGGATATGATATATGAACTTACTGCTGTCGAGCCTGTGTACTGTTAAGACAGGAAGCGAAGACGTTTTAATTGTAGAGGAGAGTTGATGGGATCTGTTGCAGCTATAAACTTTAGGAAAGCAGCAGTGAATGATAGTTCAACATCACACCACAGTATTCTGTAAAACTGTAAGTGATGGAACTAAGCATTCCTTCTTTTATTTAAAACATACACAAATAATCCATCATGCTTGTATCCCAAGAGGCAGCAGACTTTTAAAAGGCACTGCAGCCAGTTAGCTGGCCTCTTAGCAGGCTGAGGTATTTGGGAGCATGAGCTGTGCAGAGCACACAGCTGTTGCCACAATAGCTTTTCTCCAGCTGTCATGCAGAGGTCTGTCACAAAATACCCCACATTCCCTTCTAACTCAGCCCTTTGTAATATTCAGGTTTCCTTGCTCAAAGGGAATACAGCCTAGCAAATACCTAATCATCCTCTGCTTTTTTTTTTTCATCTTGCAGTTGCCATTTACCTTCATGCTTCTTTTGTGTGTGTGTGTGTGTTAAACTGAACAATGTATAGCTAGTTTTAGCAGTATACAGCAAGAAAGCCACTAGTGTTTTATTCTTTCAAATCTGCTCTACAAAATAGTGGATGCTTTTGATCAGAATTGTTAAATTATTTACCATACTGTTTTTCCTCTTCATAAAGCTGTGGTTTTTGTTTTGCGGTAGTGATAAGTATATTTTTGCATACTGAATAGACTTTCATGACTTAGAGGAACGTATGAGTTGTTAAATGTCACTGGAACCGTGAGATAGTATTGACTGGATGTAGTTCAGTATGGCTGCCTTGACTTTAGTTTGTCAGTCAGCTTAATGTTAACTGTGGTAATGAATGAACAGGTGAGACTGTTTAAAACACTTAATGTGATATAAAATGTACATAGGGGGTCTGGTGTTTGGGGTTTATGTGTTTGTTTTTTGTTTGCTTACTGATTTCATGTGGTATTTACAAACTTAATTTTTGCTGCCAGATTTGTAAAATAAAATATTTTTCCTGCTGCTCTTAAACTGTCAGTAACAAGTTCTGATTGGAGCTGAGCTTACTGTTGTACTGAGTAAAATGAGTTGGATGTAGATTTGTTGACTCTTTAATGTTAATACCAGACACTTGTCTGAAAGCAAGCATCTATGACTTGCAGATGGGTGATGAGCAACTGTTCAGACTTTTTTTTTTTTTTCATTTTTTCCTTTCCTTTTCCAAGCTGCTACTTTCACAAGACTGTTAGTTCTCATTAACTAGCAATAAAGCTAAAGATGGGTCATCCCGAAGTGTCTTTTATCTCTGATATAGCTGTTAGGCAAGAAAATAGTTTGTTCTGAATTTTATGGTAAAGCTCTAAAATAGAGTAGTAAAGCAAATTGAAAAGCAACAACTGGAAATGCAGCTGGTGTTGAGCTGGCGTGCTGGGTGTCTGTCAGCCCCCGGTGCCTCAGTGTACCACTTTTGTATGCTGGACTCGGGGGATGTGCAAATCCCTCTGCAGTTCCTAGGTATTCTGACTAACCATCAAAAAAATGTTCTTCAAGTAAGCCCATAAGAAAATCAAAGGAATAAAATGCCATGAATTCCAGGCTGCAGATTCATGCAGGGCTACACTGCGACTGGTATGCTTACATTTTGATAAAGCGTGGGGCCTTCTTACGGTAAGTACCACAGTGTAACACCAGGTGACAAAATACGGGTTAGGAGAGTGAGTGACTGATTGTTGGCATCTATTGAGGTTAAAGGTGGGAAATAAAAATCCTAATCAAAACAAAGCACTTGTGATGCAGTCACCTGGAATAGTAAGGGCTAGTTTAGTTGTTGTGCTTCATGTGAAACTTGAACTGCTTAGCTCCTTGCCTCCTAGAGCTCTGCTACCCCCCCAAAAAAATAAAAAAGAAAAAGATTTGTCTTGCTCAGGCTCCCCACAGCCCGGGAAGTGCTTCTTGCAGTCACGAGGGAAGCGCTGGTTTGCCTGTTAGTGTTCTGGTGTAGCTGGCATTCAGAGCTTAAAACGCGTGGTGTGATGCACTGCTGTGTGCGCGTGCGGCAGTGTGTTGACAGGACCAAGCCCCGCAGTTTTAGCCGGTAGCTGCCTGGTACCATTGACTGGGTGTTACAGAGAACAGGGTCAGCTGCTGCAGGGACTTCCCTGAGCTGGGCTGTCTGGAGAGCGTGCAGGTCAGCTCTGACAATGGCACGGTGCATCGGAACTTCCCCAGCCAGGGTTCCTCTCTTAATGTCCCTGTAGGGTAGAGCTGAGCTGGGTCCAAAAGCTGGTGTGAATTTGGAGTACTGCTTAAATTTTGATCATGCTGGTTTGGAGGTATTTGCTGTCATTTCCCAAAGTGAAATTCCTTTGGGATAGCTTAAACCATGCTGCAATCAGAAAGCACCTTTCCGTGTGTTAACCCCCAGCAGCAGTTGCTTATATAGCAAGTAAATATTGACGTACCTTTTGGTTATCAGGTTGTCTTCTACTGCCACTTGCACAAGGAGTACTGGCACAGCCTCCCAGATTACTGGCCGACGTGCCCTTTGCACTCTCGGGGATGAATAGGCAGCCGCTGGCCCGTGGCCCTGTTCCTCCTTCCTGTGCTTGAGGGAGAGGCTCCTGCTTCTGCTTTTGAGTGGAGCTCTGAATTCCACTGTTCAGTAGTGGTGGTAAAGGGTGGCTCTTGTAAGTAGAGCCCTTACATGGGGAGAATTTTGAAGGACCTGAATGGCTCATGTTTATATACCGTATGTGACCTGTCCACATTACCGAAAGCATTACCAGCACTGAAAACGTGACTGAGCTCCTTGACGTACCCAAAGATGAATAGCAGCTTCATGAAGTGAAATGTAGCAGTCTTCTGGCCAGCTGGTGGGAAGCTGGGTTTTTTGCAGACCTTCCTAAATGAGTCACTCTTCAGGTCTAGACTGCTATGAGACAAGGAGATAACTTCTTCATTGGTTCTGACGATTCAGGTGGCTTAACTGCTCTGGTTTGGTAGTCTTGTCTTCAGTTATGGCCATAAGTACTCTTAAAGGAAAATGTAATGTGCAAGTAAATGCAGCATTTACTAGAAATGTGTTCTGTTTCAAGGAGTTCATAACTGCAATTGCTCCTTTTTTTTTTTTTTTTTTTTTTTAAAAAACTTTTCCCTGTTGCTTTGTGTAAAATGCATCCAAAGATTTCTGGATGTAACTTCGATCAACCAACACTATTTTTTTGCTGAAAGAGGTGGACTGAATGCATTCCAGATTGAAAAGCCTAATTGTAAATAATACTGGTAGGCAGTGTTTGCCTCGCAACTGGTTTGCCTTACAGATTTGCTGGAGCTTTGTTTTGAAACGCCGGCAGTAGCGGTAGCTGCTTACTGCAAATTTAGAGAGTTTAAGTTGGATCGCAGGTGAATTACTTCTGTCTGAGCAGTGAGTGAGGCCTTTCCTATTTGTCTTGAACTGTGTCTTTCTTTGCTAAGAGATATGCCCTGTGATTGAGAAATTTTTTTTTTTTTTGGCTCTTCTGTACATTCTGTTCTTTGCCATTTTTATGTTCTATCTCCAGCTTAAGTGTGATTGCAGCTTGGGTCTGGGATAGCATGTAAGGCACTCTGTGGGAACAGGTAATACAGAAGAAAATATTTCTTTCCTCTCTTTATAGCTTAATTAGTTGAAGTAGGTAGCAGACAAAAAGGATGTTTACTTTATCTGTTTGCTTTGCCTTTTCTTACTTAATCTCCTCCGATGACACATCGTACGTATACTTAAACTAGTCACAACTTAGTGTGTAAACTGCCTGATACACAGCACTGCTTCTAGATGGAACTTCCATGAGGTTAAAATAACTTTTTTCGTAGGTTGCTTGCTTTTCCTAGGTTACTTCTAGGCTGGAATGCATTGCACAGGCTGTTCTTGGTTAAGTTAGAGAAGGTCACGTATTCCCGTTTGAAGTGCTTGATCTTGGGAGTAATCAAGCTTTGTACGCAACGCTGCCTGTCATTAAAGTGGGGTCAGGGTTTCCTATCTGCTGCTGGAAAGGGAAAGGCTGGAGAACTTGCACTTTAGCTGTCCTCCAGTACACACAGAGCCTCAGACCTCAGCTGGTGGGGGTACTGAGGAGGATTGTGCTGGACTTCTGGTGCTATGTTACAGATGGAGATCCTGTTGGATGATTAAGTTCTGTGATGATTTTTGTAACCTACAAAAGCTCACAAAGGACTGAAAAGGAGAAGATGCATTTCCAGAGGCTTGTGTGGGGCTCCCCAGAACTGCAGTGGCTCTGCGTGTGGCCATAGGGGCTGTGCTGAAGCTGTCGCAGGTTGGAGCAGTGTGAAGAAGTTGAAGGGCCTTGAAAGTGAGGGCAAGTTGATTGTTTGCTTTTGAGAAGGGACAGCTGGTGGGGAGGGAGAAGGCTAGGGAAATGTTTTTACTCCTCAAGCCTGAAGAACAGGGCTTTGCTGTAATTGAGGGTTTAATTTGATAAGCTAGTACTACCAGTAAGGAAAATGCTCAGCAGGTCCCCGTGCTGCCACAGCGATTTACCGCTGTAGCTATTTACTCTGTCTAGTTCGCTGAAACTCCATGAGCACTCGGAGTTAAAAATAACCAGGGAATGTTTTTCCCTGGGATCAGTTACCCTGTCTGGTTCGCTGTGCGGCTCTGCAAACAACTTCATCTGGCAGTCGTGCTCGTTTAACCAGACCTGCACCAGCTTCTCGGCTCTGTCCAGAGAGTAAACTGTAGTTTCTGGTGGATCTAGATGGGAGTGAGTTCAGGTGGTAGGAATGTACTCAAAAGGGCACTATTAAAGATAGCACCAAGTACTAGCTGCTAGGACCAGGGACCAGTGTGCCTTAATAATTAACTAGATGTTGGCACTGACACATAAAAATGCTACAGTTCAAGCAAAAAAATGAATCTAACACTAGTAACCAAAGTATTCTACAAAGATCTTTATGCAGAAGACTGATGAGAAGCATTATTTCTCAGCAGATTAACCTTAGGTACACATATTCATAGCTATCATATGTGTCACTTTCCTCAGGTCTTTTAAGCCAGAAAATAAATTTAAGCTTCCATGCAATTTACATGGAAATTATTTTTCCGGTCCTGTTCTGAGTATTCTTAACTGTAGTGGTGTCATATGTTGTGTCACTAGTTATATTTGCTAGAAAAAGGAGAAATTTTGAAATCACTGCAGTTACCATCTTGGATTTTTCTGGCAAAACTAACTTGTTCAGCTCATACCACAGAGCATCTTCAACATTCCTGATTTAAGCAGATATAAATCTACAAACCTGCAAGCAAATCTGAAGATTTTGCTTCTTCTGTGCTAAGTAGACCATGAAATGGTAGGATGCTGGTGATAAATCTGTGTGAAAAATCTGGCATCTTTGGGTAGAAGTGATCTGTTTAAATTTCTTCTGTTACTAGACTTATTCTAGGAAAATTAATGGTGATACAGTGATACGTACTGCTGAAGGCAGGTCTTGATAATATACTTGTGTATGTGCTACCAACTCTACTACTTAATAAAAAGATTCTGTTAAAAACGCATACAATGTTTGCCTCTACTACCTCACACTAAGAAGTCTTCAGTAGCAAAACCTGATAAAATAAGTAGCAGCGATGTATTTAAAAGGATTCTGGCTTCGCATGTCCCAGCATTACTAAGAACACAGTTATCGGTGTACTTTAACTTCGTTTTGCAATTTTAATTGCTTCTTTGGATTTTTTTTCCAGTAGTTTGTCTTCCAAGTCCTCCAGAAACATACTGTCCTCTCATCTTATTCTCCTGCCTTCCCCCAGACACCAAAGTGACTTGAATCTTGACCACATGTCCTGACTGAGATTTCCAAGGCACAAATACATGTGCTGTACCGATTTGATTTCTCATAATTCAACTTTTAACTGATGTTCCCCCTCCCTGGGAGCCAGGTTCTCACCTTGCTGGGAGTTCTCAGCTTGAGGTCCTGTTTGGGGTCTTAAAATATCATGAGTAGAGATATCCTGTAGTGCTGCAGTGAATTCAGAAAACTTTGTCGGTAGGTTGTATGTCATGATAAACAATTTCCAGACCCTCAAGTTTGAAAGTAAACTTCTGAGGCCAAAATTCTTAGCACATAAGCAAGGTAAAAGAACTCAAACTTAAGCCAAATGTGTCTTGCCTTGCTGTCTAGAGAGTATTTAAATGAGAAGTTCTAAACTGTGGAAATGTATCTTACTTCCTTCTCTGTAGGGGTAAGGTGTGTGTGTGTGTGATGTCTTTTTTTTTTTTCTTTTTAAAAGAAATTTCTCTAGAAATGAAGTGTTCTTGCCGTGTCCTCCAGAGAATGGACCACTTTGAATGTTCTCCCTTGCTACTTTTAATGCTGGCTCTTAACAGGCTGTCACCAACCAACAGTGCTGTTGACTGCTTAGCTTTGATTTGGTTGCTTGTGCTTCTAGCTTTTTCAAGTCCAGATTCTCTTCCCATAAACTAAGAGAAGAGGTATACTGAGCTGCTGTACAGTCTTGTGTGTGGTTTAACTACCTCTCTAGCTTTTAGTACAATGTTATTGTAATGCTATACAGGTGATACTGCCAACTGCTGAAGTACAAAACCTTAAAGCTCTAATTTTGTTTGACTGCTGCAATAACCAAACATTTCAGCTGTATACTGTATCTGGATTATTAGAGGATTAATCAGCTGGAGGCACTTTCCGAAAGAAATCATCGGAAGGGAACTGGGCTGCCCACTGTAACTTCTTGAGCATGATTTTAGCATTAAATGTTACATGAAAAGAAGTCTTCAGCAGTAGAGGTAACTTAAGATGCTTCTGCATCAGTTATGTGGTTCAGTAACTTGCTCTGTTCCATCGCTTCAGCTCTCAGGGTTGATGCTGTGAAAAGGATCACAAAGACCCAGGTAAAATTCTCTGTAGCTGATGTGGACCCACGCAGTTATGCTGAGACCTGTGTGCAGGCAGAGCGAGTCGGGGAGGGATGGGGCAGGCAGCAGCTTCTGCAGCAAGTTAACCACTGAAGATGGTGCGTGTACAACTGCATGAAGCCTTGTGCAGCAGTTCACCTGTTCCAGCTGGTGAACTGGAACAGCTGGAACTTAAGTGTCATTAAGAGACTTAAGAGTGATTGCTCTTACCATGTAGGGCAAACACACGAAGAGTTGCAAAATGCCTCCTGTATATGATACTGATGAGCGAGTCCTCTTATCTGATAAGAGGATGTTCAGCTGAAGCCTCTCAGACTTAGACCGTGTCAGATCAGCTAATGGAGCAAGAGGTTTGATTTCTTTCGGGCTCAGCTGGAAGTGTTGAGGCAGCTCTGAGGCTTCGAGCTGTTGTGGTCTTCTGACTAGTCCAGCTACAGCAGGTGCCTGTGCATCTCCAAGACCACTAAGGCCAAAAGTCAGTATACTGCCTGTCAGTGGGTTAGCTCTTTGATCCCCCTCAGGTATTAATTCTGAGAGCATTTGTGTGAGGAGACATTTTTAAATTGAGTGTTTTACTTTTAACAAGGATGTTTAAACCTGAAAAACTTCTGAATTCCTTTATCTGTGGCCTAAAGCTACTGACTACAGAAAATGTTGTGTCCTCTCTCGATTTTCTGCTTTGTTTCTGTCTTGCTGGAAAGGTACACTCAGGTATATTGGTGGTTACATCTCGACTTCTTTGAATATAAAAAAGACACTTCAAAGCTCAGCTGCTGAAGTAAAGACGTATTCTCCTTTTGCTATCTTGAAGTTTTTGCACCCGCTAGAATGGATATAGTGTGTATCAGGTGACTGAAGGATTTGATAATTTTCTTTTTTGTCTGTGAAACTGATTTTTAGTCATGTATATTCTAAAAAAGGTTGATTAAATTCACTAATATTTGTAAATTTGAAATTGCTGAGTTTCTGTGTTGATTGGACTGTATGGGAAAAGAGCCTCAGATCTGAAGTAGTCCACTTCCTTGTCCCAGTATTATCTGCCTTCTTCCAAGTAGGTTACATTCCACACATTTTTAATAGTGGCTTCCCCTCCTCCATAGCTGCTTTGACTTGTTTTGTGGGAGGACTTGAATATTTCAACTGACACACCAGCAGTCTTCTCCCAAAAAAGGAAACCAATAATAAAATTTTTCACTTTGAGCAGAATTTGAAAATAATCTGATCTGTGCTCAGTGGTTGTCTGTTCAGTGGAATTGTGACCTGGGCTTTTAAAAGCCCACTGAGTTAGGGATGTTGCTTAAGGTTTAAGACTTCGGGATTTTTCTAGTTTATGAGCTAAAGTTGCACCTTGAAGTTCTGTGCATTTCTTCAACTTAAGAATATTCTGAAGGAAGTAAACAAAAGCTCTGCATCTGTAAACATGAGCTCCTGAAAAAGGTGCTGGCTGCTTCCCTGCGTGAGGGAAGGTGGTGATCTGGAAGAATATATTCAGGGTGATTGTAGAAGATGAATAATTTAAGCTGCAGCCACTTGCTTTAGACTAGATAATTGAGACTTGAGTTTTCTGACAGCTGAACAGCTTATGTTAAAACTTAAAAATTTCCTACAGTGCATGTGCTTTAGCTGGCTGTTTTGTACATGAGTACTTCCATGCCAGGTGAGTAGCCTGAGAGATTTAAAAATATCTCAGCTTTTCCCCAGTGCTAGAGGTTATTACGAGATGTTAATGTAATTGCCTAACGCTATTCAGCTAGGTATTTATCATCTTTCTGTACCTTCTTCCTTGAATGGATTAGGGTACTCCTGGTCTCTCCTAAATCTAGAAAATACATGAAGTGTAGTTAGTGAAAGGGACTCACACTACTTGATTCTCCTGGGCAGGACCCCGTGTGTGTGGTAGTTCTGGTGTTGCTGACTGAACGCCACTGAGTTGGAGCACTGACTTTTGTCAGCTTCCACACTAGTGCTTGTAAGTGTCTGCTGTCACAAACCAGTGGCCACTTGCTCTCCTAGCAGTGGGCTACTGTAGCAGTTCATAGGAAGATATTTCTAGATTTGTTTTTATGTCTTATCTTCAGGATCATTTCCTAAAAATGAAGCACGTAGCCTGTCAGTGCCAAAACATATTTGAAGAGGACTTTGTTGTAACTCTGCTGTCTTTCTAAAAAAAACCCACCTAAACCAAAAAAACCAAAAAGAAGTGTTAGTGAGGTCTTGATTCCGTTTGTAATGCATATGGCCCATCTAATCAGTTTTGAGTTCTGGTCATTCTGAAAGATTGCTTTTAACACATGCACAAGGAATGAGTCTGGAAGACTTACAGTTTTAATTTAAATACTTTCTAATGCTGGAAGACAGCTCAAAATAGAAACTACTTGCCTCTAATTGGTAGCACCCACCCTGTCCTTGTAAATAACATTAGCTTTGGTGCACGTCGGAAGCTGGCAGAGCTGTCTGGTGGTGATGCTGTGTTCAGAGGTACCTTCACACTTGGCTACGTACGAGTTAACCAGCAAGAAGATAAGGTGTTCTCAAGGGTATCTGCGTGTCATACTGATGTACTGCCTGTCCAGGGACTTCACCTACGATTACTGGAAATCTGAATAGTCCATTATTCTAAGAAGCTGAAGAACCTGTTTCTAATCTATAAAAATGAGAGAAACTAATGTGCTTTCCTGTGGTTTTGGTGCAGAAGGCTGGCTGCCTGTGCATTCCACGCTCTGTTTTCTCTACACTGAATGCCTTTACCACAAGATCGCTACTCGGTAGAATATGGGAGCGGAAATAGCAGTAGGGTTTTTTTTTAAAAACAACAAAAACCCCTCAGATCAAACCCTGTGCATTCTGAAACCTTCTTCTGAAAGTAAACAAATTGAAAGTCTTTGCACACTGCTCACACATTTTAAGGTGGCATTCGCTGTACTGCTATCTCTTTGTGCCTTTAAACATAACGTTTGCATACATTCTTTGCTCAAGAAAGCAATCAAATAATGATGTTCTCTACTTATTTAGTCATGCTTTATTGTGTGTGCCTCTCAGACCAGGGCAGAGTATTGCACACTGCAATTTGAATTTAGAAGTTGCCATATGAGTGTTTTAAAGAAAGTGAATGCTTTTAGGTGATGGAGTATGTTCTTTCCTTCAGGACAAGATGTTTTAAGCTGTCTTCCCCACTAGATGTACGATAAAACCACTTTTTCAAGCATTGGTAACCTGTTACAGTACTAGAGGGCTGTGGCATGCAGTGAATTTGGCTAGTTTGGTACAAGTTCCTCACTGCTGAACATGTTATGAATTGGACTCAGGTAATTTATGTATTAGCTGCTCAGTTTCTATCAATGTGAACTTGCTTAGTGAGAACTTGAATTTGTTTTGTTTCTATTGTTTTTGATTTTATAATTGCTCTTCCATGCTACAGAAACCTCTGGGTTGCCTTCTTTCTTCTTGCACTTTCCATGGGATAGGTCATTCTTCTGGTGCTGTGCTTTCTGCACTGTAGCATCGGCCTCCCCTTCTCCAGAAATGAGGTGGGGAATGGATGGATTGCTTTCGAGGGGTCTGAAAAGCAACGAAGAGCAGCAAGGTTACATTTCAGGAGTAACAGCTTTCCTCCTGGAAAATCTTACAGGACCTGTGAAGCTGAAAGACTGTAAACTAGTGTAGTGTAGCCACTGATGGCATTTGATAATGTAAGTTTAATTTGTCATGCTAAGATGATAAACAAAAAGGTTCTTCCTTGTAAGTTGCTACTAGCTTGTGTAGAAATCTAATACTTTGTGCTGTTTATTGGATTCATACTAGTATCCTCTTTTCTGAGCTTGCTATCTGCTCCAAGAATATTGGTTTAAGTTACTCATTTTTAAAGGCAAAGTATCTTAGTAATGAACAAATTACTGATTTGCATTTGTGGCAGTGGTTGCTCACAGAATCTGTCCTGAAGAAGGTGGCTGACTTCATTGAAGGTTTGTTACAAGTTAATAATCATACAATCAGAGACAGATAGCAGCAGGTAGTGGAACCAGCTTGTCTTAAGTGGGGAAATATGACTAGTGTGATGGAGTTATTTTTCATCAGCCCTTGTCCTTCCTTGCTTTGGTCATACTTGTACATGGTTTAGGTAATATGTTTACTGATGCTTTTCATGACCTACGCTCATACGATGTGCACCTGTGTTTTCCAGATAGTGGTGCTTTTCTCCTCAGCTGGTGTCTGTAAAAGAATATTATGTAGAGCAGTTGGCCTGTGTCCTCCGATGCAAATCAAGTAACTCATGTGATCTGGCTGCTCTCTGCAGGCTGATGGCAGCTCGTAAGTTTAGAAAACAAGTTTATTTGAGAATTTATGTAAATTCTTTGTAAGAATGAGAGCACACAGGGGACAGAAGGGAAATCACCTTGCTGGAAACCCCCAGAGCAGATCTTGATTATATTCTGTACCAAACTGAAGTGTCTGAATTTGAACCCTTAGTTTTTAAGTTCACGCTTTTAACGAGCCTAAAAATCCCAAAGCCTGCCAGTCTTGAGGATGGGATGATGATCTGTTCAACATGAGTATGGTGTAGAAGAATCACAAATACTTTAGTTTCTTAGTGATGTGCATCCCTTATTTTCCTTTAAAACTTGAAAGTTTACTAAAATACAAGATTATATTTTATTCAAGGTATGAGTAGCAGGAGAGGGAGAGAAGAATGTAATCTGTTAAAGTGAAATTTGGTAAAGAGCTGTCCTTGAAGGTTTGTGTGGACATATCTGGGTGGCTCTGAAGATTAGCTGTCCCATTTTGATAAGAAATGCCAAAAGATAACTGGGCTCAAATGTGTTTAAATAAGCCTAGAAAGTGACAGTGTTGCAAAAGAATGAGGAGAAAAATATTTTGTTTAACTGAATTGAGCTGAGATCTGTGTAGGTAAACTGTTGATACTTCTGCCCTCTTCTAGCTGGGATGGGGTATTTCCCTAAAGCAAAGCGTGTGAAAGAATAAGCTACCATCAACAGAAAGGAAAGGCCTTTGGGTGGGGGGAGTCTACGAAGCGTTGGGACACCAGCAAAGGCAATACTAGAAATGCCCTTTTTGAAAGGTTTGTGTCTCTGCAGTGCAGATGATTCCCTGAGGTTTTTAACGTGAGGGTTAGGTGAGGAGCAAGGGAAGAATGCAAAAAAGAGGATGAGCATTTCTAGATCTGATGGGGGTTTGTGTTCTCTCAATGGTCTTAATTTCTGTAGATTCATTTAACAGTCTCCAGAGAGTTCGCTGCTCTGCTGGAAGAAGAGCATTTTAATGTTAAAGCCCTATCTGCAGTATTAATTTGCTACCCAGTTACTTAAGCAAGGCTGTGTTCACAAGCTTTACGTGACAGAACCACGAGTGGAGAATGGCTGTCTCAGTGCTGTGCTATCGCAGTGTGTGTGCTAGGTTAATATTTGGAGCACTTGTGCTTCAAACAAATTCCTACACCCATGGTTTCATGAGAAAAGCTCTTCAATGGAGAGCTCAGGTTTTGCCTGAGCATCCAGCTCTTCAAAGAAATAAAGCTCTGTTTCCTTCTAGCAGTCTGTGTGCTTCTGAATGAGACTGTCTGTAGCGTTTGCTCTCAATTTGATCTTTAAGTTCTCCTTCTCCTTGGAGAAACCTCACTCACGAACAGTGGGTAGAGAACTATTCTGGGACCTGCTCTAACCTACTGCTGAACAGGATGTTAGAGAAGAAATTGCTAGACCTCGCTTTCCAGTGATCCTGAGGTCTGTGTGACTTTAGCAAATGCTTCTGGCTCAAACTGTGAATTCCCTGAACAACGAGGGATTGTCTGTGGATGTAGTGTTTAATGCAGATCAGGGTTTTTTTAACCTGTTAGTTAGAATCAGCGCTGCTATGGGAAGTGCTGCTGCTTGGTGTAAAACTGCTCCAGTCTTTCATTTGCCTTCCTTACTACTACCATAAATGGCCATACTGTAAAAACAGTTGTTGACTGCGTGTGGTGTTTGGTTATGTAGCACCTCAGCTCAATGTTTACTTGCAGTTTCTTGATGTGGTTTGTAATAGATGTGGCTTTTTGTAATGTGAAAGTAGGTATTTGCACATAAAACTGCAGTTTGTGGCATGGTATAGCGTGGAGCACATCTTAACAGGAGAGTAAGTCTGCTAATGCTGGTCTTTAGCACACTGTGTCGCTGGGTTTTGTTAATTGAATGACTGTGGTGCCTTATGGGAGATGCATTTATTTTTTTGCCTTGGTTATAACAGCACTTGGTTTGGGGGTAGTTATATTCTCACTGAAGTAAAACAGTTGCTATTAAGATAATACATTCTCTAAAAGTATCTAAGACAGGATTAACGCCTAACTGCTTAGGTCCTCCAGCTCAAGGGTCATGTGAAGTATTAATCTAACACTGTTAATGCTGTGGATGTTAAGTAATGTTATTTATCTCTATCTTTTTCTATTCCATGCAGTGTCTATGATAATTCCAAGCAAAAAGTAAGCTTCCTCCGAGTTTCCCATGTGTTTCCCTGCCCTGTGATTTGGGGTGATGCTGACTAAGAGTGGTACTACACCTGCAGGTGTAGAGACGAAGGGGAAGAAACACTGTGGTTGGTTTTAGTATAAGCAAATGTTTTGCTGGTAAATACGCTTTTTTTAGGTGAAAATTGATGCTTGCTTAAATATGTAGTCTGAATACTGAAGGCAAAAGTGTTTTTAATAAAATTTGAGAACATAAGCATATTTCCATTTGACACTCTTTTAGACTTTTAAAATCTGAAGTTGCTGAAGCTGAAAATCGTGGCACTGCTTAAGAGCATTTGAATTGTGCTTACTGGGGCTTTAGGATCTCATCCTTTTCCCTGGAGATCAGCTACCAAGCTGACTTTATCGTGACAGTGCTTGTAACCAGTTCTGCGCTATGAAATCCTTCTCACATTTCAGGAATAGCCACCGTAAAACCACTCAGTAGTTTCTGGTTCCTGGAATTTGAGTCTGTACACCTTTCCCCATATGTCAGTTGCGACAATATCGATCACGTTGTGCTTTTAAAGCCTTCCTTAACGGGGAGGATAACTCCAATCAAGAACTTGGTTCTGTCAAGGTCCCCTGTAAACGTTCCTGTTATGAACGATTTGTTTCCGTGACTGCCACGCTGCTGGGGTTGTGCCTGTGTGCAGCCGCTTGCTTGGTAGAACAAAAGGGAGAGCCATCCGTCCATCCTCTGCCAGGAAAGCATCTCCCCCTCGCTTGTCATGTAATCCTGCTGTTGATGTGACTTTGTGCACACTGTGAAAATGATTTGGGTAAAATAGATACTGCCCAGTTTGGTATTCTTGAGCTAAGGATAAGCAAGTATGGTTTGGGGGTGAGGTGCACAGAAAATGTTAGATTGTATGTAAACTTCAGGTGGTAGCTTGCAAATTCACTGGTTTAAAAGTGAGTTTGCTGATTCTGAGCAACTTTGTGCCACTGTGGTATGGATGTAAGTGTGGCACAGGTATGGGCACAGACCTGAAAGAGAAATAAACTGTAGGGGCTGGAGCTACTGCAGGGCAGTGCATTTGGGTTGAGTTGTGGGACACTGACACAAGAACAGTAACTTCTAAGACTTCACAACCATGAGTCTGGTGGTTTGTTTGTTGTTGTTGTTTTTTCTTCTATTTAGGATAAATTTTTCCCTTTTACCTCTTGTATTTCTTCGAGGAACTTCAGCTAGCTGTCTCTGATGTAAAAATTCCAATGCACATGGTTTTGCTTCTGAAAGGTCAGAAATGAAATGGTACTTTTTCTGTTATAAACAATCCTCATGCACTGTACTGCAACTTATCCCTTGACGAGAAAACCAGTCTGAATTACACTGTTGTCAGATGTGAAGGAGTAATAACCTTTGATCTGGAAATGTGTTGCTGGTGGTAGTAAGAGAGACATATGAAGACATTCTCCAAGGACATTAAGATTTAACTTCTCTGCAAGCACTGATTAAGCTTGAAAGAAAAGCATTGTACTCTTTGGTATCTGTGATGGAAAATACACAGTATTACTTTTTTCACAGTGGTTTGTCCAGCTGAAGCTTCGTTTCAGTTACACAAGTCCACACTGCAGGTTCCTTGAACTCTGTATATTGGATTTCTAATATTTTGTTCTTGTAGAAACCTGGAGGTTTTGAAACTAGTGGTATTAATTTGAACCACTACTTAGGAAGCAGTAGTGTCTATATGTATGAGACTAACCTCTGTTTAAAAGACTTGTGCTTTTTGAGAGCCATCGTGCCTCATCATGATTTCAGGTCAACCTGCAGCACCAAAATCTCTGTGTCAGATATCTCTCTGCTGAGATGGGGTAGGATTTCTCTGTCTTCTCTATTCTCAGGGGTGGAATAACTTCTCACATCGCTCTGCTAAATTTGGTTGACAATGACCAAGTCCGGTCTTTTTTTTTTATTTTTTTTTTAATTTTTTTTATTTCCCCTCTGTCAGAATCGAATCTGCTTAATGCTGTGCCCAAGCAGTTGAACAAAACAAAGAGGATGCTTGTGTGCCAGGAAGGTCTGAACACATTGTCCCTAGTGCAAGAAGGCTTACACAGCCTGCTCTGCCTCAGAAGGGATCTCCTTCCTTTCTTCTCACTCTAACAATTAGGTGGGTTAACCCGACACCTTAGGTTAGACACAAGACAAAAAAATACTCTTAAGCTTTTTGTTGTTTGGCTGCAAATCGCAAACTAAGGTTATGAGTGCTTCTCCTTGATGTACCTGGGTTAAAAACCTGATGCTGAAATGTCAGTCTCTTGGGAAAACCTCTCTTTGCAGAGAGGACGTTAACGCTACGGACCTTATTGCTGGGCTTGGCAGTGACTGGCACATAAATGCTCTTTTTTTCTTCCTGGCCCTGCCGGAGCTGCTGAATCTGAAAGTACAGGTTGCACAGAAAAAATACTTGTTGACCAGTACAAATTCTCCCCCTACTGAGGTTTTAGTGCTTAGATGCAAACTTCTGAGAAATGGTTTTTGGGAGGCGGAAAGCACGTTTATATCTTAGAATGGAGTGTGACAACTGAATCGGATGTGCAAAAATACCTGGTGTTGGGGCATGGTGGGTACTGACTGCAGAGCTGCCGCGGCGGGGTCCATCAGCCTGGTTTGGTGTGGCTTTCACGCCATGTCTGTTGTGGTGCCATGAAAACTTAAGAGACTTCCCTGTTAAAAGTGTGCGTTTAGAGCTTTATCACTGTTGTAGCTTTTTTAGCATGAACTTTTTGTTGACAGCGTTCCACCTGCAAGCTGTTCAGATACCCGTTTCCAAGGGGAAGTTGCCTGGTATGTTTTCATTTTAATTGATTTTGCTGCACGCTTTATCATTATAATATGTGCATCATGAGGCTTCAGCCATTGGCACTCCTGAATGATTAGCACACTTTCAAGAAGTCCATTATTTCATAGGTAGGCAACCAGATCTTTCTTTGGCATTTAAAATTTTCATGACTCAAAAAGATAGCTGCTTTGTGTGTTTTACATAGCTGGGCAAGGATTTGAAGGGAAGGGTAGTAATAATTAGCCTTGCTAATGAAAATAGATGGCTAAATAATACAGTTGCCATTTCAGCATTCTTGGCACTTCTCGTTATGGCACTTTCAAAACTTAAAGATTATAGTAATTGTCTGTACTCTGCGAAATAAGTCTAGACAGTGTAGTCTCAGGCCAAAAGGTTGGAGTTGAATAAATACATAATTTGGGAAAATAAAGCTATTAGAACTGTGCTTATCTTCTGACACAGTAATTCTTATTAGATATAAGTGCTATTTTATAGGGTTTTTTTCTAAATAATTAGCTTCTAATGATCAGTCAATAAATCTTGAAAAAATAAAGTACTCCAGACTTCGCTAATGAAGCTGAATGTTTTAATGTTGGATATTGTCCAAGTTGGCATTCAAAAATTTTGTGGGATTAACTGTGGTAATAGATAAAAAAATACAGAACAAGAACTAGTGTATTGCTACCTATGACTACAGTGATCTCATAGTATAAATGAGGTGTGTTATTGGCTCCGAAAGAGTCATCCTAACTTTTAATTATATATGTGTTAATGATTCTGTGTCTCTCTTTTCTAACAGAAGAAGTGGTGTGATGGAAACCTCTAGAAGCTTTCAGTCTTGGTTCAGTCCCTGTTTGGCACTGCATATGTGTATATACATATGTATAAATATATATATGAGCTGGGGGAAAAGGCATCTTTTAGTGATGTGCTGTGAGCTTTCTTGAAGTGTCTGGACATTTAAATGTAGTTGCAGTTGACTAGTATTTGGGTGGGGGATTTAAAAAAAATTTTTAGTTAGCAATTTGAGGTGTTTGGTCTCCTGATCGTGCTGCAAAGTCTGGAGTGGGAGTGACAAAACCTCTTCCACTGGCAAGAAGTTGCTAATGTAGTTCAATTGTATTGTGAAATACCATCTATGAATATTTAATCCTAACTTGAATCATGCTAGAAAAATGTGGGCTCTGGGTTTAAAGGACTAGTTAACCTGGCTGTATCTCAGTGTTAAGCAAACGTTTTAAGAGGAAGAACGTGGAGAACTTGCCTCCCTCAGGCTTTCTACCTGAATCTTTCTGCTGAGCTGTGGTCCAAGCCCTCATCTGCTTCCGAGCTATTCCAAACCTACACTGACAGTGGCGCCTGGCTTTGAAGAGAACTGAAATGCAATAGTACAGATGCAAGAAGGCTTTTACTACCCAAGACAGATCTTTACTTGCTACTTTCAGAAAAAGAAAGATATTAACTTCAGAAATTTTTGACCTTAGCTTGCTGTGAAGGCCCAGGGCTTGAACATTTTCAGGTACTTAAAATATGAAGTAGGAGTCAACGTTAATAAAATCCACTGGAGTTGCTGAAGTGAGGCTTTGTTTTACTGGCTTGTTTGGGCTAGAAAAACTTCTTACTGCATTAATGTAGTTACGTGGGTCTAAAGGTTCATAACCTAGGCTAAACAGTCTGAAAAGTCCAATTAACAAGCAATTTGTTTGCAACCTGAACCTATTTTAAAGGTTCTGATTTGACACGAGTACCTGCACTCTCCTCCAGAGTTTATTTTTGCCATGGAATTAACTTTTTCAGTCTGCGTTTCAGTTCTTCCAGTACTTCCTCAAGGAGTTGTGAAGTGGCTTCTTTCTTAATAGGCTGTAAATGCCCTAAACGTTGGTCACCTCATGGCTCTAATCTGAATTCTGTTGTTGGTTATGTTTTAGTTAGGTGTAAATTTATTATTTATTTATTAGCATTTATTTATTATTTAGGTCTATTTTAATTCATTCTAAGTCTTACCCTGTTACTATACTTACATTTATAAATCAAAAGGTCTCACATTGCACCATATATCTTGACGTGTTCTAATGAGAAAAAGGTATTCCAGTAACTTTGCTTCTCACCAGGGGATTTTCTGAGTAACCTTACTTTCCTTTTGCTTATAGCTGTATATTCTCATTCTCTGGTTATACGCATATCCTAAAATCAGATATGCACTTTTTAAAAGAGATTGTGGGCTTCTTGAGGTAAAAACTTAGTTCATCCTGAAGAGTTTGTGTGAGCTGCTATGTTGAAAACTGTCTGAACGTGATAAAATTTTATGGATTAAAAAACATTATGTAGTGAATATTTTAAACATTCCTTGAACTGCAAGTGACCAAGATCAGGAAGATTAAGTACTTGGTACATTCGTAGTTCTTGCACATATTTACTGGGAAGCAAAGACAAAATTAAATGAAATCCAAGACTCATCTATGCTTGCAGTATAGAGTGCATTTTATAGTCAGACGTGTTTTAACTTGAGAAATTGCATAGCTGCCTTCAAAGAACTTTGTAGGTGCTTACTGGCATTCAAAGGCATTAATTTGAGGCATTACAAAGAAGTCTTAACAGACAGTGAAAGTGTACGTTCTCTGATCTTGAGTAATGAAAACTGCATCACCAGGAAGCAGTCAGAAGGCCAAAGTTCAGTGCACGTATTGCTTAAAACAGATCTCTGTGAGTGTACTCGGTGTTTGGTGTGGTTTGATTTTGAGGAATTTGATGAGAATTATAAATAGGAGGCAAATGTTCACAGGCTGGTGAACTGCTAATACTGAGTTGATGTACAGTGTGGAGAGCTGTAAGCTAGTAACTGAAAGAAGACATAAGCATAGTGCAGATCCCGTTGGAGTTTAAAAATGAAAGTTGTTTTTTAAAAAAATATCAATCTGCTGTTTCTTAAGGAAGATAGTATTTAAAAAGATGTTCATATGCATTTCAAAAGATAGATTAAAAAACCTCACTCTCATCTGTATTCATGTTATATGCATGTAACCAGTACCCACTCTGTCCATAATTCTGGTGTTGAGGCTGCACTAACACTTTACAACAGTACCCTAACAGTATGTTCAAGCTTGGCAGGATTTTAGCAAAAAGGCATGTAATCTTTTTCAATAAAGTAGTTGTAATAGTTATTCTTTAAACCTCTATGATTTGAACATGCACTGAGAGGCTGCCTGAGTTATATTTTGAAGATGTTTTCTTTTTCCCAAGTGAGTCTGATGTCTCTGGGTGGATTCTTAGTTGTTGTTTTGTTGTGTTTTTTTTTTTCCCCACAGAATCTTGTAATTATCAGTTTAGCAGTTAGAAACTCTCTAGACTTCTACCTGTAAGCTCGAGCTAGCTGTTTTGTAAGTAGCTCCTTGGGTGCTGCTAGCTTAGAGGGAGGAAAGAAAGGAGATGCTGTCCTGCTGGTGTGGCTCAAGCAGGATTGAAGAAGGTAAAGCTGCCTTATTTATTACAGGTAGCAATTAGGGGAAGGCCAAAACTGAACAAACAGTTTTGGGGAGTCTTGAAAGGTGTTGAGCTGATGGATGTTCCCTTTCTGAGCATGTGAGTCAGTTTGATTTCAGTCTTTCATCTTCCTGAGTCTTAGTCCACTGTGTGACCTGCACAATAAGTTGATGCTGTAGAACCAACGTGGCTCTTAAATCCTTAACACAAGCCAGTCCTGCTATGGATGAAATCTGTGGAATTTTCTAGCATACGGGTATCTAGATAAACATGACTGGAAATAACTGTGTTTATGGATACGAAGTTCAAGTCTTCATCTAGTAAGTATGAAAATTAATGGTGTGTAGGCAGAATTTGGATATTAGTCTTCAGATTGAAGACACATTACCCTCTGTACCCTTTCCCCCCTCGCTCCCCCTGTCCTAACTCAGGTTTCCCAACACCCATGAGGGAAACAAAGTTAGTTTTGCTTTTAGGTCCTTCGGGTAGTGACCACAACAAAGCCCATACAGAAAAGAGTGATGTTATATTTGGCTGTGTGCAATAAATACGCCCATGCACTGAACACAGATTTTGCAATGGTTTTCTTCTGATGTGCCTGTTCAGTGATCACTGTATAGGGAAGGGCAGGGAGTGGAGACAGGGGGAGAGAGGACTATGTGGCTATATAATAGGACTAATTTGTGCTTTGTTTAGTGTTTCCAGACCAAGCGCAAGCTCTTGACAATCCTTGCATTGCATAAAAAAGTTAAGGGGAAGACTTGTTTGTACATACTTAACAAAGTCAGATGTTGTTTTTGTATCCTACCATATCTTATTTAGAATTTAAGTTTTGTATCTCTTCTGTCTTTGAATTATGTATTGGGTGATAATCTAATGGATGCACTCTGAGGCTGCCATTCTTTGTTAGTCTTCTTCAGCAGAACCATTGAGATTTGATTAAGCATGTGCTTGATCATAAATATCCATATTGTACGTATATGTAATGCTAGTTCTTCAGGAACAAATAAAAGAACTTTTCAACTTGTGTATTAACTTCCAAAGGGTTTGCCTTGTATATGGCTCATGACATCTTTCTTTCACTATAACTTTCTTCAGTTTTATCCTTTTCTCTTTCTCTCAGTTGTCACTGTTCATGAAGTCACCAAGTGTTTCACATCATTGGGTAATTGTAATTGTGGTTATAACTGACATCTATTTCCCTGGATAGCCGTAACAACGCTGGCAGTATACATTAGAACAGTGGGAAGCAGTGTAAATTGAGGGAAGCATCACTGCTTACAAACTCTTAAGTATCTTTTAATTAAATTTTTTTTGGAAGAAAGGAACAGGTCCTTTTACTATTTTTATAATTAAATTAACTCTTAAGTATGGGATGATTTGGAGTAGGACACACCTGGCCTTCTGTAGCATGATCTAGTGTTCTATTTGTTATCTCTACAGTCTGGTCTTTATCAGCGTAACTGTAGACCTTTGGTCCCTCACTCTCCATGATGTTCAGCACCAAAGTACTCCCCTCGCTCTACAAAGCGTGATGTTCATGCCAGCAAGGCACGCTGGGTGCTACCGGGAGCACTCCTGTTCCCAGCCATGCGGGGTGGCTGTGGGTGGCTCCTGCAGTCTCTGTGGTGGCTTGTGCAGTGCCTGAGCCCCTTGCAGAGGTGACACTCCCTGTCCTCCACCCCAGCAGCACCTGCTCCCACACTGACCAGTTAGACCTGTGTGGAAACCCCAGGTCCTAGTGAACCACTGGCTCTTGGGGAGGTCTGTGTTAAGCCTTTAACGAGCTTGTCAAAGGCTCTCTAATCAGTTGTGTGCTTTTTTGTTTGTTTTTTTCTGTGACCCAAATACATTGGGCTCCACAAAATACTGAACTTTTTATCTTTTGCTGTGTCTGTTCCTTACTGTGGAATGCAATTGGGGCTTAAGTTCACTTCTATAAGTCAGTTCAGGCTTTGTCCTGCATGATTTCCTTGTTTTCTAGCCAGCCAACTCAAATATTTCTAAAGAAATTAATTTAGGAGCCTCTTTTGTCATGTGAAAGGAGGTTCTTCCGTTAATCTCTTCAGGTGCTGAGGCCCTAGCAGCTGCTTTGCCTAATTCCTGGTTCTGCTGGGCAGGTTAGTTCTGGATCAGGGCCAGAGCAGTGCTTGAGTGAGGTGGCATGTTACTGCCACCTGTCCTCTAGGAACATGTCTGTGGTGACACTGAACTTGTTTGTGCTCCTCTAGGGACAGGGATGGAAATGTGGATTAAAGCTCCTTGGAATAGTCTCTAACCTCTCCTCCAGCCTGGAGGAGGGCACGATGTGACACTGGTCACGTTGGTATAGACTTGGCTGCTGTGTCACTCTTCTTAGGCAGAAGAGCTGAAGGCAGCAGCTGTAAGATTCCATAGGTGGCAAAGCAGTGAAGGTTACACATTGATTTATGCCATCAGTCATTTAGATCTTGATCGTGTTCTGAGAAAGCTTTTACCATGTAGCCAAGTACCTCAAACAGAAAGGTGTTTGCTTATCGTCCCACTAACAGTCCAGGACACCATAGTTCTGGTCTTGAACTCCAGCACTGACTTTGTCTATGACTTGGATCAAATGTCAGAAATACTAATTCACATGAAGAAAGGTGTTTAGAAGACAACTTGGCCAAGTTTCTGTCTTTTTCTGGATTAAGTATTTTTGATCTGATCAATGTGACGTGTGATAGGGCCATAGCTGATGCTGTTACTCGTTCTATGCCCATGGTGTGAAGACATGCCACTACAGATCCTGAGTTGGACTTTAAATCTGCTAACTGGGACATGAGCAAACAAATGCTATTGGTGAGGTGTAGAGGAAACAAGGAAGAAGCTAGAAAAGAGATGATATTAGTGACAGTCAAAGGAGAAACTGCCAAAATAAATACTCTGTCAAGTAGCACTTACCAGGAGATGCCTTGGGATAATGTATTTCAGGTATGTGGGAATGTGCTCAAGTATAAAGCTGAAGCTTTGGTGTGTAGCATTCACCAACTTTTTTTTTTTTTTAAGTTCTGACTTACAAATTACAGCTGGGAAGGATTTTTGGGCTATTTGCAATGCTGAAATTGTAGATGTTATTTAAATCCAGAGCTGGTCTGTAACTTCAGCTGGAGGGTGGAAACCCTTCCATTTCCTTGCCTCCACTGGGTTGAAACCAAAATTTTAAACATGTGGAAAAAATATAAGCAACTAGTGACTCTTTGAAACATTAAGTATATATTTAGTAAATACAAATGGAGATTATAGACACAGCAAGGATGAGTATGCATTTTGGCATGTACCACTCCTTTAACTTACTCATAGTGGTGTGCTCCTGCTGTGCTGGGCTGCCTTTCATTGCATGCCCTTCAAGCTTTGTGTAAAGATCTGGACTGCAGCTTATAGCAGCTCCCTGTTGATAGCGTCTGACTTCTCTCTTGCCTTAAAACCTAAATGTTGGTGCAAAAGAAAGTAATCTAGTGGCTTTTGTGGACTGTTGATGAAGGTAATGAAGAACAAATAAGAAAAGCTGCATAAAAGCTGTGAAACTTCACAGGGGTTCTCCATCTTTCCATGTAAGATGTCTTCACTTAGATAGTTGTTTTTATTAATTTATGGAGTGGGACTCCTGAGCCTGTAAGTGAGTCCAGCTAATGGAGGAATTCCCATATGTGTATTAAAGGCAGCATAACCAAGGGGGAAGACGATAAACTGAAAGCAGATTTTTCACACGTTCTCTTTGCCAAAAGGCTTGAGTGATTACAACAATGATTTAGGGGTTGCTATTACTTTAAATGGAGAGAGACTGATGGAGCAGTATTCGGCATAGTGGTGCCGTCATTTCCCGAGCACTGCAAGCAGAGACTCCTGCGAAGGTCAGGAGATTTTGTTGAAATACGTTTTCAGATGATAAGCGTGTGTATAGGAAGGGGTTGTGGTGGTGGGTTGCCCAGTTGCAAGTGATGTAGGTGGTGTGGGGATGAGGGGTTTGTGGTTTTTTGGGGGGTGTTTTTTTGTTTGTTGTATTTTTTGTTTTTGTTTTTTCCTCTGCAAAAGGGCTTGTATCCTTGGCAGGCTTTCCCATCTCTGGACTTGATTGCTTCAGCAGTCTTAGAAAGAGAAAACCTAGAAAACTTGTTGCATAATATTTTGGGTAAATTGAATGGCTGATGAGACTACTGGGCTCAGCTTCTCATTTCCCTTCTAGGAGGTGGGTGGAAAGAGCCTTGATTTTGCTAGTGATTAAGGGAGTGGTATAACAGAAGAGCATGTTCTAGTTACTGTCTTCGTAGAAGAAATCTAGTTTCTTCTAATTATTTCCTGCAGCCGGTCGCCAACGGCAGTGGAGCTCAGCTCCTGCGATTCATACGGAAACTCAACTGCTCCTGGGAGAGTGGATCTGGCAGCCTGGTCTGTAATGGGTCACCCTCGAGTGCTCTACTGTGTGTTGTACCAGCTGGCTCCCGGACACCGGCTGTAGCTTTCTAGTCCTTTGTAGTTCAGCGGGGCAGCTGCTCTGCAGGGTTGGGACTGGCACATGGGGCTTTCACAAAGGAGGCAGCAGTGGGCAGGCCTGGGTGTTCAAACACTGTGGGGGGTGTGTGCTCCTCTAACTTGTCCAGACTCGGCATCCGTTTAAAGCCAGTGGGTTGGCAGTGGTTTGCGTCTGCTGGAATTGCATTCCTCTTAGACCTTTAAGCAGTTCTACCACAAACTCCTTGACTTCTACAAAACTACTTATGTTGGTGTATGGTCTTGGTCTTGCTGGGCGCGCAGGCACCTTCCCACGGTTGTAGGACATATTGAGAAGTAAAGTTACAGCCTCACAGAGCATTTCGGGATATGCTCTGCCATCCCTTAATTCTTTGAACACTGATTGTATAGCAGCAGTAAGGATCATTTCTGCTCAGATTGATAAATCTGTGTCTGCTACATCTAATTTCTGTAAATCAACCCTGACTGAGTAATGTCTGCAGGCTGTGGTTGTGCTCCCTGTGGCAAATAGTCCCAGTGTAATTCGGGAAGACTCCGTCAAAACCAGCAACTATTTCGGGCATGTTAGTTTAGTCCAATGCCTGGAGGTGAACCATGAGGCTAATTGCCTTGTAAACCTCTCTAGTGGCTGAGACAGGAGATTTGGCAGCGCAGCTCCGTGGCAGGGAAGAAACTGCTCATAAGAGGCTTGTTAGATGGGGGAGCTCTGGCATCTGATCATTCTGAATTTGAGGTGTGGCTGATGCTGGGTCAGGGCAATTTAGTCTTGTTCCCTTTTTTGAAGCAGAACTGTGTTCCATGTCTCTGTACCTAGTCTGGCACTCTCACTTTGTGTTTGTGTTTTTGTTTTTTTTAAAAAAAAATGCAAACAAACCAACAACCCCCCCAAAAAAACCCCAGACAAAAACCAATAAAAAACCAAACCAAAAGGTGGAGGGAATCACAGAAATACCCTGGAGATTACAGAACATGCTGCAGTTCTTGGCTCTTGGACAGGTAATAAGGAAAATATCAAGAATCTGTCTGAGGTTATTACGGTTTTCTTTTTCTGACCTCTTTCAGTGAAAATTGTTGCCCTTGTTTGGATATAAAATTGCTGGTTTAGGTGGTCTACTAATACTGATTCATGAATGTGAAATAAATTCATTCCAAATTCTCCCTTTTATTTAAAACTTGCCATACTTTACTGCTTTACAGATTTAAAGGGTCAAACAGTAACTTTGACTTCCACAGGATAAAGAAATGAAAGTTAAAGCTGGAGAGGGATAGGGAGTAACTTCAGTGTGCATGCTTTATCTTCCAAATGAGAGCCCTGAATTCTGAGATAGGCTGATAGCAACACCGCATTTTAGTCACCTAATGGTTTTTTTTTTTTTTGTAAATACCACTTTCTGTTTCCTTAATGAAACATAAATCCCCTTCCTTGTGATCATCCCTTCTAAAGTCAGATTCTGTAAATGATTTCATTTGCACATTTGTATGTTTATGTAAGTGAATTTCTCTTCCATTTTTCAAAGATTATTAAAGGCCACAGAAGACTTGAGACCTAATTTATAGTTTATGAATAAATTACTTCCTCAAAAAGTCTGTTCTTGAGCTGCTGGATAACACTTTGTCATGAATACAGGCAAAAGAACACTTTGAAGGCTGTGGATTTTTTTCCTCTCTTAAATTTTCAGAGATGCAAAGTAAAGGGACAATTTGCAGTTGGAACAGCATCTTCTGGGGGCTTGTTCTGTGGTGAGATGTTCTGCTGGCTGTAAATAGGTGCTCTTCTGCTGCAAAACTTGGACTTGTGCACGTGTTCCATTTGTGATCCCATGCCTGTTGGTTTGTTTGGGTTTTTGTTTTGGGTGGGTGGGGATTTTAGGGGGAGGATTGCTTAGCCTGGGTGAATGCTCTAAAACAATGGAGAAACCATTTCTTATCCAGAAATGAGCAAATGTCTTACAGCAGACACTGTGAGAAAGGAGTGAATTACAGCATCTCATGTGTCACAGGTATCTGATGGGACAGGCTGCTGGGATTTTATCCTCCTCAGAGAGGAACATGGTTGTTTTAATGTTACTGGTGCCTAAAGGTAGCTTGTTACACAGCAATGACTTTGATGCAGAGCTACCGAGACTACTGTGCATGTGTATCCAAGAGGACGGTTTACTGATGTCTCCCTAAAATGCAAAGGAGATGTGCAGAGCAGTTGAGTGTCTCTGCTGGAGGGTCAGCAGTTGTCAGTACGGTGCCAAATCTAAATGAATAGGTAACCAGCAACCCACAATGCTCTACCAGTAGCCAGCTGCATGATGGTGAGGTTGTGGTATATGAGCATAGGTGATGGATAGTATGCACAGCTGGTAAAGTGTGTTACAGCTCCCAATAAGGCAGCTGCAGCTCCATTGATGAGTTCATTAAATCAGAAACCTAGTGTGGACATGTCCAAACTGTGGGAGTCAGCTGGGTGCAGTCAGGACACAGTCCTGCAGCCAGCCCTCCTGGGCAGCTCCAAATCAAAACTGATTCAAAGCAAGAACAAATACAACTATGTTAATAAAACTGTATCTGCCAGAGCAGAGTTAATTGTGTTCTGCACTGACAGTGATGTGTCTGGAGAAGATCAGTAGGCTAGTGCTGTAATTTCAGTTATGTCTTTTTCTCTTTTCCCTACCATGACATCTGTTAGCTTGACTTCAAGTTTAGAGGAGCAGAACAGTGTTTTGTTGGTGTCTTTGAATTTGTGTGATGAGAAAGAACTTCAGTGAGAACTATGAATTTTGACATCAGTAAGGACATACACTTCATTTTTGGTGATACCTTCAAGATGCAAGAACACCACTCCCCCTTTTTTGCTTCCTGGGAACCCATATGTAGTTTTAAAGCATTCCTGTTTCCTTCCTGGCTTACAGAACTGAGTAATATACACAAGTGGTGGTACTCCTTCAGTTACTGTGGTGTTCATCTGTCTGCGTATGTGATGTGGTTGTCTGAACAGTCAGGGTAGCACACATCCCCAGTGCCTGCCACATGGGCATAACAAATCTGATCAAATTCCTACCACTCTGTGCTCAATGTGCTTTAGTTTTGGGTGAAGACGACTGCTATGACTGCATGCAAGCTAAAAATGCATCCTTTGAAATCTCAACTTGTCTTCTTCAGATAGTATTGTTACCCCAGTGTTCAATCCCCGGTCACCCAGTCTCTGGAAGGATGCACCACAATGTGCTTTTGCTCTGCAGGTTGGGGGATAAGTAACAGACTGGCAGTATCTGGTGGAGCCTCGTGCTTAGGCAGTGGATGACGCAGGCGTTTCATGGCAGATTTTGCTTTCAGGAGTTGTGTTTTTGGAGGATGTGTGTTCTTAGTCATTAAAATCAGGAGAGAAATTCTGGGAACAAGGTTGAGGCACTAAACTTTATTCGTCTTACAAACTAAGTGCCATTTGTGCTGTGTGGAGCTGTTGCTAGAAATTGTTATAAAACTGCTAGAGGATTCTAGGAACAGCTGGGAAAATCCTGGCACTTCCTAGAAATTACTGGCTCTGGGATTGGGGGAGGAAGTCCTGGAAACTTTTGAGAATTCAGAAAAACTTCTCAACCCTACCAGACGTTCAGAGAAACTTAGCAGTTACTAGAGACCTTAAAAGCCACTAGAAATTGAAAGTTTCTGGGGAT
>NW_010286783.1:30954-32294 GCF_000700745.2 Antrostomus carolinensis
CTGGGAAATTCTACAAGTTACCAGAAATCTGTAGAAAATGCTAGAAATCCTGTGTGAGTTCAGTAAATTCAGTGACTCTGCTAGCAATTTCTACAATTTAGGAGTGTTTCCTAGGAATAGGAAAGCCATTACCTACTGTCTTTTTGGATAAAGTGGCAAATGGGTAAAACCTGCTCATCTTTCCTAAGCTGTCAGGTGTACAATTTTAACATCTTACTCAATGAGTGTCCTGTATGTGCTTGTCTTACACACACGTTTGTCTTATTTTCTGCAGTCCTATTTTGTGACGGATTATGATCCAACGATTGAAGACTCCTACACCAAGCAATGTGTGATAGATGAAAGAGCTGCGCGTTTGGACAGTAAGTGGCCTGAAGTGTGGGACTGGCAGCCTATAGCTGTTGATGCCTGTGTTTATATCTGAATCCATAAAATGTAGCGCAGGGAAACGTGCAGCATATGGTTTTTATGGAAGTGTGTGGCTGATAAAAGCTAGCTACCTTTTTAATTTTTTTTTTAACTAATGAGATACCCAGGATTTGAAGTGCTTGTGCCTCATGTATGTCCAAGTGTCTCTCTTTAAAGTAAATTTGACATTTTTTTTGAAGAATTCTTTCTGAAGCATTAGTGCCTACAAAACCAGGAGAATTTATATAACTCCTGGCAGTGATAGGGGTTACATGGTGGAATGAAAAACACATCGCTTGGCTTTTGAGTGCTGCCTCTCCCAAGTGCAATATAAATGCTTTGTTTTAAAAGTTTAGGTTCTCCCTTGTCAGTGGTTTCTTTAAGGACAAACTAGCAACCGTTCCAACTCCCATCCCCAAGTCTCTCTAAGCATTTTCCAGCTGCTTCAGCTGGCTGTGAATTAACGAAACTCCTCCACACTTTGTTGTTCAATTTGTTTGGTAGGTCTTGAATTATTCAGTCAGCCCAAGAACTTGCAAGGAATCTTAGCAAAAATTCAATAGTATCTGTGAAAAGTGATTTCTGCTTAGTTATGATGTACAGGAGAGGCTCTCACAATATCCTATTAGGAAGGATTTTTTTTTCTCAGTCTACACTCTAAGAACATGAACTTTAGTAATCAATGTTTTGCTTATGTTCAGTTCTGGATACAGCAGGACAAGAAGAATTTGGAGCCATGCGTGAACAGTACATGAGGACAGGGGAGGGTTTTCTGCTTGTTTTCTCAGTCACTGATAGAGGAAGGTAAGCCTGATGTAAAGTTATTAAAACAAGCTATAATTAATCTTAAATTGTTGCTTATCCTTTATTGAAATAATCTCAAACAGAACCATTAATTATGCATTCACTCTTTGATTCTGTGGTGTGACACT
>NW_010286783.1:32327-35367 GCF_000700745.2 Antrostomus carolinensis
AAAGTATGTCTCTTGCAATAGATGATTTGAAAGCATACACAAAAAAAATGACAGCTCTATTCAAGCACTTCATTACAGTCCAGAATACTAGTTTCCTGGGAGTGACAGAAATTTAAACTAAGGGCAACGTACTATGATACCTGATCAGTTCTTAGAAATATCCCATTGCCGTGTGCTGGGCAGTGCCGAGTGGCTGGCTGTGGATTTCTGGACGGGTGTATCCAGCTCAGGATATGTCTCTGCACTCTTTTGCAGCCAGTGCTCACTCTGCTTACTCCAACGAATTGACTGGAACCTGCATAACTGACTGCAGAGTTGAGATGAAACATGTCTTTTTAAAAGCTCACAGAACTTGGTCAGGTAGCTCCTGATCATTGTCAGAGTAGGAAACTGCCATGTATATACAGACAATATTTTGGCTGTGATCTTCCTCCACTGAACTTATAGTATATAGTAATAAAGGAGAAATGCTCAGGGAACTGTCCTTCCACTTGTTTTGAGTTGCAACAGAAGAGCAATAAAATGACCAAAAAACATTTGTAAATAATTCCTCCCCCACCCCTCTTTATAGATTCAATCTAGTCTCTAATAAGTTACTTCTGTTCTTATTAACAGCTTTATCTATAATGAGAATTAAGATAAATATTCTGTGGAGCACGAGCGTGTTTCTGTTGGATCTGTATCTTACACTTAAGAATGCTGCTAAATGTATAAATTCATCTTCATAGACTGTCCAGAAGAGACTCTTAAACTTCTGTCAGAGGTCTGGGTCTGTGGATTTCAGACACACTGAGTACTTGTGTTAACATAAATATTTTTGTTACAGAGGACTGTAGGTTGTTTTGAAGTTATCATGTGAGCTCCTTGGTTTGTCTAAAAAATCTTAAGTTTTTGTTTGCTCTTCTGGCTAAAGGTCTGCCTTGATTTTAAGCAGGTGTTGACACATTAAACCTGCATGTTGCTTTCTTCTCTGAAATCCTTCAAAGACTACTGAAGAGCAGAGTTTCCTTTTTGTTCTGGTAGCCATTTGATTCAAGACTTACCTTGCCTGCCAGTGAAGTATCTGCTAGTGGTGTCTGTCCTGCTTGTGTGGTGGAAAGTAATTCTGAAGCAAGGTGAAGTCTGGATGACTTAGTTGGTAACTTTAAATTCTGTTCCTCCAGTTGGTACAGACTTCTGAGTAGAGTATTAAAACAGCATATCTAAATGGAGGTCTAACTGTGCTTAGTGGTGTACCTTCTTTCTAATTCACCTTGCTTCTCATGATCGCTTTATATGAATGAGGTGGATTGGCATTGTCATGTCTGACTGCATAATTTTTTTAATGCAACTTACTGATAATCATCTTGCTTTTAATTAAATTTAGTTTGCAAATCCAAGTGTAAATGGCTTCAGACCGCCTGGAATAAAATACAGGGCTTCGGAAGTCTGTTCCAAAGGATATATGGTTGTCTGCAAGCACCTGTGCTGAAGCTCCTTAGGTGGTGATATAGTTTCATCAGTGTTTACTTGAAAGTGGTGATTTCCTGCCCCCCCCCCCCCCAAAAAAAAAAAAAAAAAAATCTTTGTTTAGGCTAGAATTGGCTGGTTTGATATACTGCTCTTGGAGAATCTTTCTACTTTGCTCACCTTCCCTTAAGCACTGCTGGAATATTCCTTACTGGCTGAACAGCATCAGTACCTCATATAATGTAGTTGGTAACTGGAAAGCTTTCTAATCATTTAGCTTTGCCTTTTTTCTGTTCTTCAAGAAATAAAATTTTCCAGCCTTGATAGCTTCCCCCAAGATTCCTAGAAGTAGCTGTGGAGGTTGCCAACTGAAATATTAATCACCAGGGTCTCTAGACTGAAGCTTGAATATTCTAGTTGAACTCCAAAGTCAATGTTTGTAGAATGGGCTGTGATTGCTTGGTTCTTTGCAACACACTGGCATCTGGGTCCCTCTGGATTGAGACACAGTAAGTGTTTTGCTTACCACTGCAGCCCCACCTAGGTCCAGCTCATAGCAGAATGATAACTTGGGCATTTTTCTAGTTTGAGTGTTGAATGGTTCTCTAACTGGTCATGCTGTGACAGTGGACTCTTTGGTGGAGTCCCTGCAGCTGTCTGCTTGTGTGGCATGGCAGGACAAGTCTGAATAGGTGACTCATAATTTCTGAACTTCTGCAGAACCTGAGAATCTATGAATTAGTACGCTCATGCTCTACTTCTTTTCTTTTACAGTTTTGAAGAAATCTATAAGTTTCAGCGACAGATTCTTAGAGTGAAAGATCGCGATGAGTTTCCTATGATTCTAGTTGGTAATAAAGCAGATCTGGACCACCAAAGACAGGTAATTCATTTGCTGTTAGTTACTGCTCACTTTCTTCTAGAAACTTTACAATTTTCCTCCAAAAAACAGAGTGGGAACAAGAAACAAATGAAAAAAGAAATCATATCATACTAATTCCAATCCACGAAGCACAACTACACTCAGTTTTTGTACTTGAAGAATCTTAGAAGCATGATGGCATTGCACATACAGCACATCTTCTGTCTGACTCAGTGGTGTTACGTTGAGACTGAATCTATTCACAGAATTGAGAGCTTTCTGTCATGACTTGATTACTCAGGCATGAACGTGTCCAATTCCTCCGTTCTGTTACTCACCATAGCATGCGGTGCCAAGCAGAGTGCATTCCAGCACTAGCTCTAACCATCCTGAGATCTCAGTGCTGTTACTTTTACCATTCACTGCTCTTATGTATAAATAAGTAGCCATTTGCTGTTTTCTATTTGGCCACTCATCTTCTGCATAACTGACTTCAAGCTTTAGAAGCTGGAAGTACAGCAATACAATAACTGTTGTATTTATGTACCTTAAAATTAAAAGTTTTGAAACAAGTAGATTTCAACCTCACCTCTAGTTGTAAGAGAGCTTAAAAGACTAGTTTAGAATGATTTGAAGAAGGAGACTTGAATTTGTTTTCCCTACTTACTCTTGATTTTCATGAATCAAACTGATTTGAACTGAAATTCGAATAATCTTACTATATCAGCA
>NW_010286783.1:35393-48826 GCF_000700745.2 Antrostomus carolinensis
TCTTCTTCAGCAACTTATTTCAGAAGTTTAGTATTTTCTCCTGAGACAGTAAGATCACTCTTAAAGCTTGGTAGCAAACCTGATTTTATTTAATTAATTAATTAATTATTTTTTAAAATCTGAGAGTAAACTAAATATTACTAGAACTGCTGTAATTTTTTTAAGAGTTTCACATGGAAAACACAGCTTGAAAACAGTAATATATTATCAGATTTGTGTACCAAGATGTGACTTAGTTTCTGTTCACAAGTGCTTGCACAGGTTTTGTTCTTTGCTAAATAAAATCTTTTATCTGTCAAAAAACAAACTTGGCTGGAACAAGGAAGAATTGGGCTCAAAACAAATAACATTAGAGAGTTTAGTTTGTTATTATGTTGTTGTTGAATGAATTTCTTGAATACTTAAGATAAAACCTTCGGTACAAAAAAGTTTCTCTTGAATGTGCTGCCTTGATTTTCACAGCCTCTTCACCCCTGAATCTGAGTAGAAAAGTCATTACAAAATTAAAGCTGATGCTAAAAGATAATGGCTTAAAAGGAGCTTTCTCAGAAGTAGCTCACAAACTCATCAGGAGTAACTTCATGTACTCACATATGCACAGAATTATCAGCCTGTCCCAGAGACAGAAGTGAAACTCTTCTTCACTTTTCAGTTACCATCATGCCTCCATCAAAGTTCCCAAATTTATCCTTGCAGGTCCTGGAACATGATGTACCTTATCTCATGTACAAATGTTGGCATGGAAACTATGTAGGTGAAACTGAACTGTTCTGCAAACTGTAATTGCTGAAGGACAAACATCCAGATGCTTTAGGGGGGAAAGAACATCATTGCTGTCAGTTCTGAGAGGACAGCTGCAAATGTAGTTGGTAATCCTATAGATCCATTTCTAGAAACAGTTATGAACTTTGTTCTCTCCCCTCCACCCTCCTAAAGTTATTGCACCACATCTGTTTCTCCTTTAAAGGAAGAGGTGCCTGTCAACTGTTGTCCTGCTAGTCCCTCTGTACCTGATCCTACCTGCCTGTTCAGATGGTAGTGAGCTGGTACACATCCAGGCTCAAAGCTGCTGTTTTCAAATTGTGGAACTTCATAGTTTTGCTGCTTATATTGGAACACAAATAAAGCCCATGTCTCCAAGAGCTCATTTTGCTTTTATGGCTATATAAATTGCCCTAATTGATTAGATGCTGATGAGCACAACTTTTGGTGCTATCACTCACACAATTTACGTTCAAACTGGTGAATTTGTGACTTCCATCATAAGTTGGGGCTTAGACAGCTGTAGCTGAAGTAGCATTTCTAGGTTTGCTGAAACGGCTAGTTATCTGTTCTTAACTCTTCCCTGCCCCTTCCCTGTCACATGGGCTGTTTCTGTTGGCCTTAAGTCAGTCTGAAGGAATGGTTTGGGGATGCTGAGCTGACATAACCAGTCCCCAGAAGGGAGTGGTCCTCTCCCTCTTGATTTCTCGTTCCCGCTCTTTCCTTTGCTGGCCTTAGCCCTCACTTGAAGCACTTTGAGTTGAATCATCTCTCTAGTCAGGGAATAAAACAGATGAGCTGGAACGGCTTTCTGGGACCTATGTGATTTAAATCAGCTCACAGAAAGATTGAGTGCCAGCGCTGAAGCCTGGGAAGGGGTGGGACTGTGGCTCGGAGCAGAGCAGGGAGGAGTTGGGGTGGGGGCAAGAAAGCAAGACCTCGCCTTTTGGCAGCAGCAAGCAGTTAGATGTTATCAGCTGGATGTTAAACGCAGCCAGAGGCTCTGCTCTGTCAGTGGGGTTGGTTCTGCTCCATCACATGTACTCTTGATGCAGGCATCTGTTCAGTGAGTTGGACCACATTGCTACTCTGGCTGAAAGCAGGTCCTGCCACCATGGCTGCCCACTTATGGAAAGACTTCAGCCTGACCAGCAAGGTCGTCCTGCTCTGCTACAGGTTTGCTGCTCAGGCAGCTGTGATGGGAGGTCTGGGGGAAAGGTGAGAGGACTCCCTCACCTTGGTTAGGAGTGCACACCTAGTTATTTATTTTTACTAGACTTTAGTCTGTCACTGTCTGGGGCTACAGCAGACTGTGCTGGGATGAAGAAAAATAAAAGGGGTTGGTTTTGCAAAAGCTGCCGTATCCACTTTAACTTGTTTTGTCTGGTGAATGAGGCAGAGATGCATATAAGGTTCTGGAGATCCTAATGCAAACTTTGGGCAGTTCTACTATGTCATCGACATGCTAGAAAACAGCAATGAATATTTCTCAAAATGCAGCCTTCATAAGCTTTGGAATATGGATAATTGAAGATCTGGGGCTGGAAGGTGGAAGTGGGTTTGTTCTAGCTAGTAGAGCAAAGATTTTGAGTATCATTCAGTTTTCAGACACCAGTAGAGGACTGAAGGTTCCCTGCCATTCTCACTTTGTGTCCTGCAGTTAAAAATGCAGCTCCAGAAGTTGATCCTGGGATTGGATTGTTTTTGGGGGTTTTTTGGCTTCAGCAGGTAGTGATAACACAGAAATAAATGTGGAGTTTCTGTGAGTGTTTGAGATCAGCAGACGCATCCCAAGTTACTCTAGCTAACGGCACAAGGTGCTGGTGACTCCTTGTAGTGCTTCATGAGGGTTTAGTGGGAGCAGCCCCCAGTTCAGCAGTAAATGTATGAATATAATACCAGTGAGGGTGCTACGGACAGAGGAATCAAAGATGTTGAGATGCTGTGCATGAAGGCTCTCAACCTGTGAGTGTAGCTGTTAGGTAAGTATTTTGCCAGCTAAGAAGTACTTCCATATCTTGCACTGTGGGGAGTGCTCTGAATGATGCTTTTCTATTCCCATCTGTTTCCATTTCTTTGTGGCTTCATAATCTAAGTGAATATCCGAGTGCCTTCTCCAAGCCAAATTAAAAAGTGACCCTCTTTTTTTTGTTTTTTGTTTTTTTTTTTTTTTTGTTCCCATCATATGGGTCCTCTACATGCTGGTTTAACATTTTTCTGTGAAAGCAACGTAGTCTTTGACTCTTCTAACACTGGCCATTGTCTTGGCAAGATCTGTTGTACTTTTTTTTTTATCACTGAAAGCTGCTCTTTTGTCCCCGGCCCTGTGGGTGACCTTCCCCTTGAAGCCTCGCATACCTTGCACTGCTCAGAGTGGCCTTCTGTTGTCTGCCCTTGCTGCGTTCTACTTCATCCAAAGATATGCACCGATCTCCTTTGGTTTTGCCCCGTGACCGACTTATTCCTCCTTCCTATAATGGTCCACTAGCTTCCTGCCTTCTGCTTCATCACTTCATGTTTTATACCAACTCTTTATGACGCTCATTATTTCCTCTTCATCTCTCTTTCCTCTGTTGTCTCAAGGAGCTAAGAGGTGGACAGAGTTTCTTTCATATCTCTGGGTAGCTTGAAGGCTTCATGGATTTTTAAATCTCTTGTATTTTAAGCTATGTTTAAAACTGGCTGTATTAATATTTTGCTGTGTCATAAATAGAATTTATTAATGACTTATAAAGATTCAGAAGCTAAACATCAGTTCTTGTTTTAAAAGTAGTAATCTGATTTTTTTTCCTCTCTGTTTGGCTGGGACAGGGAGAAGGTGAATTTAGCAATAGTATTCTCAGTTCTGTTAGTAATCCAGCAGATGTTGACTGGAGCACTTGCTTTGAGGAGGAATGAGGAACTCTTGTTTGCTTATGAAGGAAAACTTGGTCTTGTTATGCAGAAATGAAGATGAGGCAGCTGCAGTGAGGGAAATTCCTTAGAGGGTCAGCCTTTGTCTATCGCAGAAACTTTTGTTAAAAGTGTTCACTTACATTTAAAAAGATGTATTGCATGGATTTGTTTCCCAGTTGTATTATGTGACCAGTGTGGAAACTACTGTGGCCAAATAAGCATTATTGTTTGATGGAAATAGACCCGTAACATGAATTTGCAAAAACTTAATGATTGGTGTCTGTTACAGGTGACACAAGAGGAAGGTCAGCAGCTAGCACGGCAACTTAAAGTAACATACATGGAAGCCTCTGCAAAAATCAGATTGAATGTAGACCAAGCTTTTCATGAACTTGTCAGAGTTATAAGGTATGATGAGTTAAGACCAGATAATCAATGCCCCCCCTACATTAGCGGGTAGCTCCAGCAAAGGCACTGAAATGTAGTAGGAGATCTCTGAAGAATTCTGCCTGCCCTTAGTTGTAAACTGCAACCAGCGCTCTCTGTTGCAAAATATGTGTGTTAGGAAAAATGTTTACAGTAATGTAATATATATTTGAAAGAGAATTTCTTCACCTTAATCTTTCCTATTTTATTGATCACCCAGTAAGTAAGCCTGATAAACTAAACCTGAGATTGACCTACTGTAAAAAATGGTGTTTCTTAAAAAAAATAGAAAAGCAAACCCAAAAGAACTATCACTCATTTTAATCAGTAGTTCGAGTGTCAAAAGTAAGTCCATCCTTTATAAAAGTGTAAAAAGAGTAACTTTAAATACAGTATTTATTTTTATTTAACTGAAAATGATTCTGTGAATTTAATTTGAAATATCTATTTTCAGGAAATTTCAGGAACAAGAGTGCCCTCCTTCACCAGAGCCAACACGGAAAGAAAAAGACAAGAAAGGCTGCCATTGTGTTATTTTCTGAGAATCCCAAGAACCAAGCTATCAACTGCCAGATTATTATTATTTTTTTTTCTTTCCATCGTTTTACATCACTTCTGGTATTGGTCTAGCCTTATATGTGCATGTCCTAAAAGTGGTCACCAGAATAGCCTTAGTCCAAGAAGCTGGCAGAATAGTTCTTGAAGAAGACTCAGTCGTCCTGGGGCAGACTTCAAAACAAAACACTAAGGCTGCTTCTTTAATACCACAGTTCCTTCCTTCTCTCCCTTAAGAGCTTGCACCTTGTGGAGTTTTATTCGCAAAGGAGATGAAACAAAACCGTGTAGGACAAGGTGTTGAAGTCATGCATAAGTTGTCTCTTGTGAATTAATTTATTTTTACTTATGATGTTTCATTAGCTACTACAAAGACCTATATTGAAGTATAGAGAATACTTTTTAAAAAGGGGGTGGATTGGCTTTTTTTGCCCTCAGTTAAATTAGACTTGAGTATTCAGCTAGCCTTAAGAAGCCTACACTGAATTTCATTATCAGCAAAATTTTTCATCTCTCATTTATGCTGCAGTTTTATTTCAGTGGCCAAAACAGTCTACTGTATTTATTTTCTGAATCCAGAACAGCTACAGGATGATTACTACTACTACTATTAGGATATGGCCAAATACCTGAGCTCATTCTGGATTGAGGTATTTCAGCTTATTAAGAAATTTCACATCCTTTGTTTGGAAACAAATTGTGTCTTCCTTTGTATTTCTGGGTAAGGGATTAAGGAAAACTAAAATTGTAGCTGTTTTTGTTTCATGTGATATAAAAATGAATTTGAGCTTTCCATTGTCAGAGATGATTAAATGTTTTTGCTATATACTTTTATACATTATTTTCTTATCAAACTAGTTAACAAGTATTTTTATATGTTTGTAAGCAAATATGCTTTCACAGCATAACTTGTGTATATGTAAAGATGAGTATTTAATTCTCACAGTTCACTTTTAACTGACAAAATGTGGGATTTGCCAAACTGTGGTAAACTTCTCCTTACTCTTCCAGTTATACCCAAGAATGGCCAACTATGCGCCTGCCCAACACACCCACAGAGTAAAATCTAGTGTTGTGTTTTAATGAATTTCAGTATCTCTTACTAAAGACTGACTATTATGTGAACTATTAAACTGTAAGACTTTTAACTGATTGTTTAGTTAAACTGTGGATGGTTGTTTAATTTTGAGTTCTGTGGATTGTGTTTAAACAATTCAAGAGTATGTTCCCTGATATTGAAATACTGAGTGGTATTGCACAGTTGTCACCTTACTGAATGTGTCCAACAGTTCTTTGAAACTTGATTATTAAGCAAACCCTTGTATAACTTCAGGTGCTAGAATTAAAGATGATCTAACCATTATCAAGGGGTAAGCACACTGCCTCTTTCTGACTCTCTTACGGTACCTGAATTTTTTGGGGGTGAGGGGGGAAGAAGAAGGTGAAGGAACCTGGTTAGGAGATAGAGTCGTGCAGATGTACATATCTTTCTTCAAGCTTGGAAGTAAAGCAAAGCTATATGAGTTTAAATCACGAGAGATGATAAAAGCTGATGTGTGCTGTGACTTAAAGTATGTAATCAGTGGTCCAGTCACCAGTTCTGGTGTTTTCAGGCTATGCTCACTGCTATACTGCTATAAATCTGTAAACTTCTGCAGACAAAACAGAGCTTGAACAAGTTCCTTTACTGCAGCAAAGCATTAAACCTAGAAGTGACACCAGTGCCACGCATAGCACAGGAATTTAACTTTTTTATGCAATAGAGATTAGGCTGTGTAATACTGTTTTGAGAGAGTGGGTGTTTCCCCCTCCACTGCCCTTTAAATAAAGTTACTGGCTGATGAAAGGCTGCTTATGAATGACGTGTGGAAGATTCAAACAAGAAGTTACAGTGGAAGTACATTTGGGAGATGGATTACATTTTTCAAGCCAAATGTAAGAAATTACAGCCTGTAGCAAGCACCACGTGTTTTCTTAAGTATGTAAAGCTCTCTGGAGTTGAGTCACTAACTGTGTGGCATTAGAATGAGTTAAGACAGCAAATTACAGCATGTGTGTTGAAACTGAATTTGTGAGGCACAAATATCTTTGTTTTACCATTTTTTTTCCTTTTTTTTTAACCTTTCACTCATGCTAGATTGGTTTTAAAATAGTAGACTTATATTGATAGGTCTTTTAATGTGTAGCTGTAATTCACAGAGAAGGTGGCGAGCACCACACCCTTGCTGTTCCTCATATGGAAAGCAGAATGGCTTTGAGGTGGTTGATGCCAAGCAACCTGCTTCTGTCTGCTAAGCCACATTGTAAACATGCTAAACTTTATAAACAAGTTAAACAGAAGTTGGACCACCAGCTGCTGCTATGGTTGTCTGCTCTGAATTTATTAACTGAGACTGTATATTCCTGTGCGTGTGGTTTTAAGGCTCCTACTGCAGAGAATGTGCGGGGTAATGTCCATGTGGTGTTATGGTCTCTTTTTGAGACCGGTTCCTATATGGGACTTTAAGCAGGTGTTTTGATCCTACTCTTTAGCCTTGGAGTAACTATTATAATGGTGATCTAGCTGGTCCTGAGTTTGAAGCAGCTTAAGGTGTTTAAATTATTTGCTTTTCTAATTGTTGCATCTGAAGGTAGTGGTGAAAAATGGTGCTTCTGTCCCTAGGGTGGAGCTTGCAAAGTGCGGCAGGGACCTGGTCAGTCCTCTCACAAGTAGGAGCCCTGATCTGGGTGCCTTGGAGTATGTGTGAATTTGCAACATTGCCACCTTGCTGTAAGTTTAGCTTAGAGCCTGAGAGTTTCTTACGACTTTACTTGGCATAAGGAGTGCTTAAAGATTTGTCACTTATGTTTGTCATTACTCCAGTTCATCCGTAGATCATTTAAATTCACTGTTCAGGAATTTGGGATGCTTAAAATGTATCCACAGATGACCTCCTGCTTGTCCTAGGGCACAGAGGGGGGTCTGGATCTTTGTTTCAAAGTACAGAATAACTCACCTCTTTCTGGAATCCTGCACTGTGGAGCCTGCTGCTCCACTGGATGAGGAGGATTGACCTTCTCATAGGTAAAAGCCTTTTTATGCAATTGGTGAGGTTTTATGGGTGGCCCAGAATTGGGGAAGAATGACTTCCATGTAAGTGCACTCTAGTTCCTTATACCTGCTCTGGTTAATGCATTTGCTTCCTCTAACCTCAGCTCAGCTCATTACGTGCTCCTACCCTGTGCTACACAGGCTCGCTTTGGGCATTTATCTCACTGTCTCTTGCCAGGTACCCCACCCATGGCTCAGTTCCACAGGGCCAGCAGTACCAGTCAGCGTCGGGAGGGAGGGAGGGAGCGAGGAGCCTTCCTTCTGCAGGAAGAGGGAGGACACTGCCAGGGTGCTTTGCGCAGCATGGCCTGCACGCTGCGAGGCACTGCGGCACATAATGAGAGGAGCTGTCATGGAAGAGTTAATAAAGCAAAATATATATGGAAGGAATTAACACCCACTGTCGCCAAGGAAAACTCTGACTTTATGCGTGGCCTTGTGGTTAGTCATCACTGATAAAGTTCAGGTCTGGATTCAAACAAAAATATTAGCCAACACTCTTCTGACATCACTGTATGTGACAGCATTTCACCCGTGGTGTAGCTGTGGCCATTATTGACTGGGCTTGCCACGTAATCTTGCTGCAAAGCTTTAATGAGCTTATTCCAAACAGAAGATTCCCGAAGTCTGTTGCCACAAGCCAAGCACTGCCAAAAGTTATCTGCACTTAGGATTTAGACATTTGTTGCCTGGAAAAGCTCAGGAATCTGCCGAGCAGAGAATGTGTTTGTTCACTAAATTTAGGCATAGATTTTGGAAGTTGATTACTCTCATGTTCCAAAACCACGATAAAAGAAACACTCAGACTGAGTTTGGAAAAACACTCCAGCTGGAAATGCAGGGCCACGATGGTGTTCCCTGTGTTCCTCTGCTGTTTCTGCCAAAAGTTGGTGAGATGGGCTCTTGCTCAGGGCATCCCGAGTGGTAAATGCAATGCTCACCACCTTAAATACGGCTTTTCTGCCGTGCTTACCTGGTTCTATTGGAAAGCTAAGTTAATACTACAGGCTTGAAGCAGGTCCTGGGTTTTAAGTGGGGGTAAGTATCTTCAAGGTCTTAATCCCTGTGTTGTGTGGCACATGTAAGGAGAGAAAACTTGTCAATGGTCTTGATATTCCAATATTAAAAGCTCTGGCCACTTGGCTGAAAGGAATCAGATTTTGTTCTTTAAACTTTGTGGCTGTCTAGGCTGCTTTCTGGATCTTTCTAGGCTTTTGTTCAGGCTGTATGAGTATCAGTAGGAAATGGAGAAAAATCACTTAAGGGGTGATGATAAAGGGCAGGGAAAGGAAAATAATCTTGGTACTTTCCTTGTTCTGTGTTCTAACCTGAGTGCATACAACAGATCAAGTGCAGAAATGAGGATGGGAGGACTGTCTTTGTAGCCTTTAGCTAGGAAGATAAAGAGCTTTAAATGAGAAGCAGCAGATGTGGAAAAAGCAATGGATGAAACTACGAGGAGCGCCTAATACACAGAAACAACATGGTGAATGTGTGCTTTGCTTGCTTTCTGCAGGTGTGCTAGGCTTTTAACACTACAGTTATTTTGCAGAGGTTGAGAGAATTCTGTGGATTAAATATAAAGGACAGATGATGTCCTCTACACAAAAGCTAAATTGCATTAATGCATGTAATGTAATTAGTAATGTTCCTGAGCCAGCCAGCAAGTAGTGTGCAGAACTAAAGGCATTGTCTTGCTGCTGGAAAACTAATTACCTCTCTCTTCAGCTACTTTTCAAGTTGGATCCTGTGAGCTGTACTGAAATACACAGTATTTGGTACTCACTAATTTGTAGTGACATTTGCACTTCACAAATTGCTACATTTAAAAAAAAAAAAAAAGCTTCTGACATTAAAGTACTGTAGAGAGGGAGAAGTTACCATAGTAAAGTACAGACACAAAAAATGGAAGTAGAGACAATAAAACCTCTTCGTTCCTTGTCTCTTAGTCGTAGGCATGGATTAACAAATACTAGAGCCAGTTTTCATTTCACTGGAATGGGATGGCTGAAGAGCGATAGTGCGGTACAAATGCTGCTCTGAATGCATCTCACTTCTTATGAAAAATGTAAAAGATGAAATTACTCTGGTGATATGAACAGTTTATATGCTGTAAAAAGTACTTTGTAAGGTAGCATTTTCAGACCTGTCCAGGGCCATATATCCAATTTACCATACAAACCTAACTCAGGTTTGTCTTTTCTGTAAAAAGCTGAATAGGGAAGACGAGCAGTGTTGTAGAAGGATCTGCTGTGAGAAAATGGTGGATTATCTTTTTGTTGTGATTATTTATTTATAAAGCAGTGGACTTGTGCAGGGGAATCTCCTTCTAAGCAAGGGATGAAAGGTGGGATTAAAAAAAATGGTGGTAAGAGCATTGTGTCACTAGCTGTGTCAGGAATACAGGAGACAAACCAAAATGAGTAATATTTGTATATCTTCAGTAACATCTACAATTTACAGTCAGGAAGTTACGTATAAACACTTTGTGCTCAGCTAAAGAATATATCTAAATGAGGATTACTGTTAGCATGAGAAAAATGTAGTCCCTCTTGTCTAGGCACCAGTCCTGGCCTTTCCCTGAGGAGATCTCTTGAACGTGATGCTGACCTTTGCAAGTGAAACGACGTTCTAATGCGTTTCTCCTTCCTACTGCGACTTTCAGGCAACACCTGCTGGGACTTCTAAACTGTAAAATCGGCCCGTCCTTCATTGCCTGTCGGAAGAATGTCATATTCCTGAACTGCTGGCTTCCTGGCTCACTGTAAAAGGTGTTCTGTCCTGTCTCTTTCCTCATGAGACTAAGCCTTCTGTGTCTCCAGCTGATTTTTAGTATTTGCAAAATAATCAAGTGCCTTGATGCAAGTACCACACTGGCAATGTGAACTGATACTTCTGCTTACGCAGTTGTCCCTCTCATTCGAAAGGCTGGCTTTGGGTCATTCTGAGGGCTACCTTTTCAAGGTTTTGGAAGGTACTGCGTGCTTGCTGAAATGTTCTGTTCCTCCCTTCCCCTGCTTTTAAAATGTCCATTCAGCCATGTGTATTTCTGGGAAACGGGAAGGAAAATACCTCGTGAATTCTGAATGTTTTGCTACTTTCTGGTTTTGTCTTGTGGGTTCCTAATGTGGAAGTTGCACAGTGAAGTTACTCACCCTTCTGCTCCAGTTGCCTTTGAACTAGTTGCCTTAACTTCTTGATCTGTTTTTGTAATTAAAAGGCAGTGAGACCTCTCCTGTTTATCTTTCTCTTGAACAACCAGCTTGAGGTTGTTCAAACCCTTGTTACAATAGCCAACTTCACGATACTATCAACATCTACCAGGGCCTGATGCCACCTTTTGTTGGTTTTGTAAGGTGTCTGGGAAGGCATCTGTCAAGTCCTAAGGTCTGGGCTCCATTGTTGCTGCCAGGAGCTGCTCTTGGTGACTTCTTCCCAGGAGTGTTACTTCTAATGTCTTTGGAGGGCTCTGGATGTGCAAAGGGAGAACACACACATCTCTCTCCCACTTGTACCACCAGAGCAATCTCTTAGCAACTGTTGTTTGACTTGTTCATATTACTAGGACTGAATCTGACTTACTCCTCCCAACTATTAATAAATAGTATGTTGCAGATGAGTCCCCTTTGGTTTTTGCCTTTCAAGAATTAGGTATGACTTGCTGAACAAGGGAAATGGGGAACTGTTGCTGGGTGATTCAGTGACAGTAGACACAGTACCCAGAGCCTTTGTTGCCTCAGTCTTGACTAGCAAGGTTTCCCAGGCCTATGTGAGTGGTGAGAAGGTATGGTGAGGAGAAGAGCCAGCAGCAGTGGATGAGGATCAAGGTGGGGGTTGCTTCAGAGACTTCAACTCATACAAATTCATGGGACCTGGTGGGCTCTGTCCAAGATGGTGAGAGGACCAGGTGATGTCCTTGCAAGGCTGCTTGGTCATCTTTGATGACCTTCTTTAATGGAGATCAGGGAAATTTCTGGTGACTGGAGGAAAGCAAGTGTTGCACCCCTTTTTCAAAGCCTGAAGAGCAACACAGGGAACTGTGGGGAGTTGGCTTTGCTTCTCTCCCTGGAAAGACACAGCGAGTCCTCCAGGAACACATTTCTGGGCACATAAAATAGTAGTTGGGAATGGTCCACCTGAATGTACCAGTTTACCAGGGTAAGACACACCTGACCAGCATGATTGCCTTCTATGGTAAAGTGGATGAGGGGAGAGCAGTGGACGTTTTTTACCTCAACTCAGCAAGGCTTTCACCGCTTTCTCCCACCATATTTTTGTATCAAAGTTAGGAACTTGTGGTCTGGGTGGATGGACGACCAAATGGGTAAAAAACTGTGAGGCTGGTCTCCAAGTAGAGTGCTACAGGGGTCTAGCCTGGCACCTCTTCTGTTAAACATTTCATCAGTGACCTGAAGGAGACAATGGAGCGCAATCTCCTCATGTTTGAAGGTGACATCAAGTTGTGTGGAATGAGTTGGTGAACTTGGGGGTGGAGCTGCCTATTTTTGAATCTGTTAAATGCTGCTTCCACTACAGAGAAGTTGGTTGGTTATTGACAAGAAGTAGCTTGTCGAGTGGGATGACCAGGAGATGAACAGTAGTGGTTTGCAGCTCAGGTTCAGATTTTTTTTTGTATTGTACCTCATGTGTGGAAGGATGAGGCACTTTGGTCTTTGTGAGCAGCTGCTGATTATGAACAGGAAATCAATACGTTATGAGGCTCGCTGTTGGGTTTCCAACTGATCACCTGCCAAAAGTTTCTGCTACTTAATACCCAGATATGGGTCCTCTGAAATCAATGCCCTGCACAACAGCCAATCTCTGTGAGGGTTTTATGGTCTAGTGAAGAATTTTGCAATTCAAAGCTCTTCTCAGCCAAAGCAGGATCAAGTGACTTTTTTCCATATCTGGAAATTATATTACTCATTTCAGAACAACATTAAAAAGCTGGAAAGTGTAATTGGGGTGTTTTCCAGCATGAAATCTGCGATTGCTTTGCATAAACCCGCCTGAGATGCAGCAGGGCTGACAGCTGTGTGGAGCTCTGGTGGTGGTTTTTGTCAGCTCTGCCAAAGACAGCATTTGTTTGAGGTGTGGTGGCCACCTTGTTTTTGGCTTGTGTCGCTGCACTGAGGTGACGAAAGTCCCACTGCCCAGCAGAGGGGTCAGCCTGAAGTATGTGGGTGTGTGTCTGTCTTGATTTCATTGTAAAATCTCAAGTTAACTTTTGGATATTTTTATGTACTTCATGTTCTGCTGTCCTAAAGTAATCCCAATTTCTAGTTTCAGCATTTAAACTCTATTTATTTATTTATTTATTTATTTTAGTTTCTGATCTAAAAAAGCCTGAGGAGCCCAGTTTTAAAGCCCCTGGTACTGAGTTTCTTCTATTGCAAGATGTACAGTTGCTTAAAAATTCTCTTATTAGAAGCGAGTCAGTGGTGGTCCTTATTCCTGCACTGCTTTAAGGACAGGGCTGCCTGGCTGGTGAATTTATCTGCTGACTGTAGTAGTTACAGAGCTCTGTGGTGTGTCAGTAGCTGCATTTGAGGACACAACCAAAGGAGGCGTTACCAGTTTGCTTCTGAATGCTGAAACCGGTGGGATCTGTGGGGGAACATTGAGGGGATCTGTGGGGGAAATGGTGAGGGGATCTGTGGGGAATGGTGAGGGGATCTGTGGGGAAATGGCGAGGGGATCTGTG
>NW_010286784.1:0-2145 GCF_000700745.2 Antrostomus carolinensis
TTAGCAAAGAACAGAATGTTACACCAGTTTTAACTCTTAATGTTATAAGTCAACAGGTGTATTATCACAATTTTTTTTTTTTTGCTAATACATATAAAATGTTAATATTTTAATAATCAACCTGGTCAAAACCTTTCAGGTTTCTTCGTTTGAGTCAGTCGCCTTGATTCAGAATGTCACGAGCCTTAAGATTTCATGCTGAGGCGCCTTGCAAATCCGACACTTAAGATCCTCCTAGACCTTGAGGTGATCAGCATAAGAGGCCAGATCCCCTCGAGCCATCTACACGTAGCTTCACCTTATTCTTTAAGGGCAGAAAATTTGAGACGGTGATCGCCGTAACAGTAAATTTGGCTTTCAATTGGGGCCCCCCTCCGGTTTAGAAAGAGGAACACCAGATTGACCACATTCCCACCTAGAAAAATCTTCTTGCGTCAATCAAGCCTCACTCACCCTGGCTCATTGGGCTGTCAGTTTGATCGTCGTTAGATTGAAGAGAACACCTAGATGCAGCGATCGGCTATAGATACTTCTAGATCGTCTAGATCTGCTAGACCTTGGGCCAAAGAGGGTCGACCTGCAAACTTGCAAGGTTTATTTTAAATACGCATTACAGTGTTTTCTATTCTAATGTAATTCTGCAATGTAATTCAGCTTTTAACATTTTTCTAGGTAGTAAAATGCTCAAGACAAGTAGGCCCAGAGATTTTTTCCAACTGACAGATGCTAGTGGTGTGTTTTTGTTGTTTTGTTTTGGGTTTTTTTGTTTGTTTGTTTGTTTTTTTTTCTCTTTAGTTATCTGAAATCAGTTTTGACTTCAGCAGGGCCTCACGTGCACCGACTGCTGCGGCTGTTTCCTGATACCTGTTTTCTCTAACCTAAAACCAGGTCCCGGTCTAGATCCCGTTCCAGGTCCCGAGGAAGGAGGTATTCTCGGTCACGCAGTCGGAGTCGTGGTAGGAGGTAGGGTTCTGGCTGTTGTGATCTTATTCTTTTTTTTTACTCCTTCTGTCTGCTCCACCTCTTTCTCTAGCATGTGTGAAAAGTACTTTACAGTCATTTTGTTTTGTTTCTTTTTCTTCTGTAGATCAAGGTCAGCTTCCTACCGCAGGTCCAGGTCAATCTCTCCTCGTAGATATAGATCATTCTCACCCCGCAGATCTCGATCTGGTTCCTTAAGGAGATCAAGGTACGTGTTTTCTGTTAACTCACATCATTGGTGAAGGGAACAGAACTGTTGGAGTTAACATTAAGTTTATATTTTGCAGTCCACGTGTTTGCAGGAACATTTATGGTGTTAGACCCTTGAGAGCTCATCTGAAGGCTTTTGTTGAAGTTAAAAATTTGACTCTGTAATTTTGGAACTGCTGTTTCTGAGCTATTTTATACTGTACTGAAGTTAGAGCCTTGATCTGTGGTTAAGGTTTCCTACTTCAGCTTCAAGGATACAGGGAATAATTATGCTTTTTTGACTAGAGAAGTGGTATTTCTTAGAGGGCTGGTGGTACTGGCCAAATGTGCTACAGCTTTCTAATAATAAGCTCCTTTTTTAAAACCAGTAGTTCCAACAAAATTCAGAGGCCAGTATTGTAAAAGTCAAAGAATATTATCTGAGCTCTGTGAATCATGTTCTTGCAGTTGAGCTTTCCCTGCTTTGTTCTAGATCTAGGTCCAGATCCCGCTCCAGGTCCCGGTCTGTTGTATGGCCTCGAAGCAGGTAAGATAACCTGTTTTAATTCAGACCAGTAATACTTAATACTTCTAGGAGTTTTTGTTGTGGTTTGTTGGTTTGTTTTTTGGGGTTTTTTTTCTCCTGCCTTCTCCAGGGGAGTTTGGCTGGAAGGGATTGGAAGGTTGTGCAGCACAGCAATATTGGCACTTAATAATTTGTGTTTTCACAGAATAAAGTAGTAGTGATTTCTTGTAATAAACATGAGGGATTTTTTGTGGTTTTTTTATATATAATCTTATGTATATGCAGCCATAAAGAAAGCACAGATATGATGTAAGGTCTGTGGAGAGAAGTTTTGAAGACTAGTTACTGCTTCTGTATGTGGAGAATGCTTGACCTTGTGTCCTGCAGGGAATGCTGCTTCGGTTTTTCTTGGCATTCTTTTTGTAAATCCTCAATGCTGGGGGGGGGGG
>NW_010286784.1:2168-7916 GCF_000700745.2 Antrostomus carolinensis
GGGGGCAGGAAGCAACATGAAGGTTGCCACTATTGACTGAACTCTTGGTTAGAGCTGCTCAGCTTTGTCAGTTCCAGTTCTGAGAGTTAGATCAAATTAACATTCCTCTAGTGCTAAGAACTACATTATATGGGGTAGGATGCTTGACCAGAGGTTTGGAGGGCTGAATGAACAGGACTTTGAGTCCTGATGCCACAGGTAGTGGTTTTGAAGGACTTCTCAGACTTGTAGCCCTGGTTTTGTTGGTTTGGATATTTTCCATGCTGAAATGGAAGTTGAGGAAAATGGGTTATAGAGTAAATGCTCCTGTGTTATATTCCTCTTGTCTCTTGTGATAGGTCTTGGTTGGAAGAAGGGTGAAGGAGTAGGTTAAAAATGTGATGGACCTGAGAAGTCATTTGGAAGAAGTTGTCTTTTGTTTTGCATTAGAACAGGGGAAGAGAAATATGGTGTTTTTTAGGAGTCTGCCTGCTACTTCAGGACTTGTTGAGCCTTTAAGGGGATGATGGTGATTATTACTGGAGCTGTCCTGACTTAGGCAGGCCTGTAATGCAGGAGATGAGTAGCCAGGCTCAGATTGCATGCTGCTGCTGTGCAAGGGTCTGGATACTGCTGATGTTGCTTGGTGACTGCCAGTTCTGGGACAGTCATGTTCCTGCAGGAAACACTTGATACACACACTGGAATTTCTGAGGAATGCTGACTTTTCATAGCTCTGCAACTGCAGTGGTGAGAAGTGGTAGTTGAGGACTGGAGTTATGGAAGCACTGGGAAAACTCCTTCCTGTGTTAGCCTGTACTGGTCCTCTGCTGAGAGAGCAGAACAGGGGTATGTAACCAGTACTGCTTCTGGAGCTTTAGATCTAAAGTCCTGCTTTGTGGCTGTGCCTGGGAAGGAGGAGTTGCCAGCAGTTTCTGCAGTAAGATGATGCTCTTTGTGTGCTGCCTTCCTGTGTTTCTTACCAAAGGAAGTCATGCTCATGCTACAAAATCCAAGTTCTAGGTAGTTGTGAGCAGCTCCATCCTGTGTAGCTGTGATGCACAGTAACAGAATCACTGGTTATAGGTTAGGAACTGTGATATCAGGTGATGGCTCAGCGTAGTTACCAGCAAAGTTTCAAAGCACTGGCATGTAACTCGGTTTAACTTGTGCCAACAATGTCCATGTAGTATTTCTAGAATTTAATAGGCCAGGTAAAGGTGAATCTCGATTGCCCCTTAAAACTAGTTCCAAGCAGAAATAAAATAACATTCTTAGGTTTGTTTTGGGGTTTTTTTTTTTTGCTAAGTCTGTTAAACAACTGACTGTGGTGAACACTGAGCTTTCTAATGGTCAGTTATACCACGTGCCTGAATTCTCACACTCGAGGAGGGCAAATATTTTCTAAGTAACAGCAGATACCTGAGTTGGTAAAGTAACACGAGAAATGTGGGAGGAAAGTCTCAACTGTTGGAGTGGATTTTAATTCATAAGATGAACTAGTTTACACATCAGTAGCAATAGAGAAATGCTGTTTTCATGGGGATGACTGATGAAAAAGCTTTATTATACTTGGCTATAAGTGGCACTGGGAACTCAATCTGAAGAAGGCATCAGCTGTTCAGCACATGTGCTTACCTGTGTCTGATTCCAGGCTCTTAATTGGGGGCGGGGGGGGGAGTGTGTGTCCTAAGATGACCCTTTCTTCTCTTTATGGATGGAATACTTGCAGGCAGAGGGGGGAAGTTGGGGAGCCTGATACAAAGTCATTTCTTTTGTGAAAGTGGTAGCTGAAGCTTTGCTGGGGAGCTTCTTGTGCTTTTCTACTCTTGTCTTCTCATAAGTGGGGTCTCTGGATTTTCAGGGTTTTCCTAAAATGTCATGAGGAAAGCCTGCAGCACCAGAGGTTTCCTCTCTGGTTTGTGGTGCTCTGTAGTATGAATTTGCTGTTGCTGGTTTAGCTGACTTTCATTGTATGTGCGTGCCACTGGCTGCTTTGCTGAGCTTTATTTTTCTCCTGTTGTAGGTCTGGGTCCCATGGTAGATCTAAATCTGGCTTACCTGCTAAAAGGTGAGCGTATAAATACAAGTACCACTCAGTATTTTTTACATTTTTTTTTTTATGATTCAAAATCTCTGCTTGGACCAGTATTTCAGTTGCATGTGGAAGAGTTTTTGTGGTTTGGTTTTTTTTTTTTTGTTGTTGTTGTTGAGTTTTTTTAAAAAAAGCTGATTTTAAAAGTATTTTTTATAAATCATTTGAATGTGGTTTTTCATAGCTGGTTTTTGTGGGACAGTAGGCAATTCTCCCAGAAGGATTGCAAAGACAGGTTTTTGTTTAACCTATGATTGTGACAAAAACTATTTTTGACAGGATTTGGGTCATATCTTTCCCTGCCTTTGTTCCCAACTGTCTGTAGTTCTTGGCTCTCCTCTACTTGATTCACTGCTCCCGTGTTGCAGGATTGCTGTGATCATTTTATAGCTGCTTTGGAGCTGTGTTGCTCATTTTCCTGAGGGCTTTGGCTTTCAGCAGTTTTCCTTCTCAACTGCAGCTTCTTGCTTAGAGTAATTGTTATATTTGCTATCAGCAGCATTAAGGGTTGTGTCTTTTAATGTATTTAACAACATCAAACTGTTCTTACTGGTTTTAAGTGGTCAAAAGTGGTTACTGAGTATATACAAGTTCACAATATTGATTGTTTTGGTTTGGGTTTTTTTTTAACAGTCGCTCAAAGTCCAGATCACCATCTCCAAAGAGAAGGTAGGAATTTCTTAAAACTGGAGTGTGCCATACAGTTACACAGAACTGGTGTCTGGAGTGGTTGCTGTAGAAGTGAACTTGTGCAAGGATAAAAGCTTAAAGGTTTTTCAGTTGTCCTTAATTTGTGAACTAGGAAAAGATAAATTGTTATGGGCACTTCCTGCTAAGGAAAGATGAAGTTTTATGGGCACTTCCTACCACTGGTAGTCAGAACTTCATAATAATAAACTCTAAAATAACCTATTTTAATTGAATTTTAAAGGACGACAAAAATGTAGGCAAATGAGAATCAACTATCCTGAAGTTCCTGAGGAATTTAGAATCTGGGGAAGAATGAATAATGTAAAGTATGGAGCAAACCAGGAGTGTGTGGTAGGATTAAAAAAAGCTCCTCGCAGCTGGCTCTCACTGAGTGGCACAGCTGCCAAGTTTTACTACACAGGGTGAAGTAAGAAGTGAGTTTTCCTATGAACCAGAGAAGTATGTGTGGGAATTGATGTAGTCTGAGGTAGTGCCTGATGCTGGAACCACCTAGGTCACAGCAGAGTAAGGATTCCTCTGCACAGCTGGAGTGCAGCTCCAAGGTGCTTTCTAAGCAGGCTGGATGTCTCACCTAGCTCTTGCAGCTGATGACTCTTATTTTGCCTGCCCTTTTCAAGCTTAAAGCAGTGGTAGTTACTTGCAAAGGTGTAAAATGTAACACTTTTCTCATTATTCATGAACTGTAAATAAAAAACAGCGTGGGGAGGGGCGTTATGAGGTGGGAGGTGGGCTCCTGAGCAGAGGAAACCAGGGGTAGGGTCACAGTCCCTGTTAGTTCTGCTGTAGCAATTGCTCTTCATCTTTTTCTTTCCCTTTCAGTCATTCACCATCAGGAAGCCCTTGAAGGAGTGCAAGTCCTGAAAGAATGGATTCCAATTTAAAAAGTTTAAGAAGAAAATTTATTTTGTTTACATTATTATAAGGGATTTTGTGGTGTCTTTATAAATGTAAGGGCTTAGTCCTAGAAGGCTGTTTCTATCAACTAACAATTGGCATGAACCTGGCTCTTTTAAAAGTCTTATTAGTAGACTAATGCAAAACTCCCTTGTTGTGTTAACGTTCTGTGATCTGGAAATGTTGGGCTTTTTTTAATGGCACATTGAAATAAACTGTGCGTTTCTAAGGAAGAAATATTTTGTGCTAGCCCTGCTGTTTCTGTTTGTGTTTGGGTCGCTGGTGCAGGAGTCAGGCTGCTCCAGGCACTGCTGTGGTGAAGGTGGTGCAGCAGCCAGTCCTGCAGGCGTGTCCCTGCTGTTGGACTCTGTTCCTACAGAGCATCCATCAAGAGTGAAGAGTTACCACTACCAGCTGTTGTTCTTGCTGTTCAGTCTTGAATGTTAGTGATCTGTACTTTGTGTTCTTATTTGCACCTCCTCAAAGCTAGGTGGAGCTGAAAATCTGTCCAGAGGTGCTTGTACATGTGATGATTTGACTTACAAAAAATGACATTAACAGATGGAGAAAACAAGGAAATGTGTGAATGTCTGGGATGTCTGTCCTGTTGATGAAAGGACCAGTGAACTTCTCACCTGAAGGTATTTGGAATCCTTCTGGAATGTAAACTATTGAAGTAAATATTTTTAGAAATCTTGTTTTATGTCCTGGTTGTCCAAATCATACTACTTTGATACTTAGGTTAAATTGGCAGTTCTAGTGCAGAAGATAATAAATACCTTTAGATACTCTTTTTAGGAAATTAAGGCTTTTGTTACAGGTTGAAGGTGACAAAGCAGAACCTGCAGCTCATGTTTGAGTAGCAGGACATGTGGGGAATCCAGAGTTACACCTGATCTGCCTGGTCATGTCTTCTTTGTTAGTCAAGTGTAACCAAGGGACTTGCTGCTCTCCTGATCAGTTGTTGCTTTGGGAAGCTGGACTGTAGCTGCCTGTATGCAGAGCGTCCCCATCTCCCCACAGATGGGTTCCTGAAGGATCTGATGTAAGTATGATGAACTAGTGTGAGGTAGTCCCTAGTTTGAGTTGTCTTTGCAGCTGACAGTGGCTGTTACCAGACTAGTAAGGAAATCAGAGTGTTGGATGAATTTTGACTTAAGTCTTCCTCTTAGTATGTCCTGGCCTCCCTCTATTGCTGTGTCTGACAGGCCAGCCAGGAACAACAATTCTCTTGAGGCTTTGAACTTGTCAGCTGTGTTTAATACTCTGCTGTTACAGTACAGCACTGCAGCTGTGCATGGGCACCCAGGTTTTCAGATTGGCCATTCAACTTTGGTTGTTGCTTTACAAGATGTCTGGGTATTAAAAGAATGACAGTGAGCTTCACGGAGACTCTTCCCTTCTACAAACACAGCATGTGTTTGTCCCATCCCTCTTCTCTCTTTCCCGTGTTTGTGCATTTTAGTGCATTGGTGCTTAGGATAAGTGGCTTTCCTTGCTGATGATGCTGCAATTAATATTTTGTTCTAACCATAGTCCATTACAAGCTGCAGAGGAGGGAGCTGGAAGCAACAGCATTAAACTAGGGTGACCCACAAGCCATTGCTGAGCACTGCTGTGGGGAGTATTTACTGGGTTCCCCACCCCACTGCAGTTACAGCATCAGTGATAGAATTACCCCGTGCAACTGCTTTGGAAGGGGGTGGTGCTTCCTTTTTCTGACTCTGTACTGCTGAAGCAAGCTGACTCCACAATAAACCTGTAGACTGAAACTCTATCCTAGTGCTACCTTTCTTCTTCAGCCTTTCCACTCGGAGTAGGACAAGAAAGGGAGTGGGCTGAGGCTGCATCTGTGTGCTTGGGCGTAGAGGAGGCTGGAAGGAGGGTTTGAGCTTTGGTCAGCTCCCATGGAGGAGGTTGAGAAAGAACCACACTTCAGCTGCTGCTGGAGGTGGCTCTTCTCATTCCTTCCAGGGAGGTGTTTGGTGCTTCTTATCTGTATTTGATGGGATCTCGTCCTCTTGTTGGGAGCTGCTCTCTCAAAAGCTGTGCTGTGTGGGGGGGGGGAT
>NW_010286784.1:7933-8903 GCF_000700745.2 Antrostomus carolinensis
GATGGTTCACCGGGGGGTAAGGGGAAATGGGGGCTGACATGGACTGACACTGGTTTCAGGGGCTGAACAGGATCTGCTGAAGGACACAAGTAATAAACCCACTGTGCCCAGTTCCTGGGAAGTCAGCTTGTTAGGGCACTGTGCTATAGAAACCCCCCTAAAGGCACAGCTGGCACTGCAGCCCAGGCACTGAGACACAGAATCAGAGATGGTTAAAGACCTTTAAGATGAGTCCCACTGTAAACCCAACATGCTGAAATCTGCTAAACCATGCTCTGAAGCACCACATCTATGTGCCTTTTAAATCCCTCCAGGGATGGTGATTCCACCACCCCCCTGGGCAGAATGTTCCAATGCTTTACTATCCTCTTGGTGAAGCTTTTCCTCATACCCAATCTAAACCTCCCTGGGGCCATTTCCTCTTGTCTTCTTGCTTGGAAGAACAGACCCACCCCCACTTCTACACCCTCCTTTCAGGGAGTGGTAGAGAGATGCTCATCAGCCATGGCCTTGGTTCCTTTTCTTTGGACATGCCTGATAAGCATGTGAGGGGTGTGCTCACAGTTCAGCACCCACTGTAGATTGTGCTTTGTTCCCTTCCCAGACTTGCCCAGTCTCCCAGCAGGGTAAGGCACTGTGATATTTCACAAGTCCTCCCTCCAGTAGGGTGGCTGCTGCTCACTGTCATCTGCTGTCCTTGCCCTCACCTTCACTTGGGGACAGCTTGGGTAGAACTCAGCATGTCCTTGAGAGAAGAGTCATCCAGCCCCTCCTTGAACACTAGTTTCCATCCAAAACATGGCATTCTCTGATGGTTGAGAAGTCCTTTATTCATCATGCCACCACTTTCAGTGTATGGGAGGCTGAGGTGAAAAATGGACTCTAGTTCGTCTCACTCCACAGCCAACCTGAACAGAAGCAGTATTTGCTGGTGTGGGTCCCACACACACACACACACACACACACAGAG
>NW_010286785.1:0-1769 GCF_000700745.2 Antrostomus carolinensis
GCCAGTCATTCCCAGTCAGGCTCATTTCAGCGTCCAACACAGTCAGTTGCTGGGAGCCCCCTGTGACTGTAGAAATACAAATGGATTCTGTCCCTTCAAAGTCTGATGGCATCAGGGTGCATTGGGCACCAGTGTCCACTAGAGCCTTATACTCTTGTGGGTCAAATCTGTCAGGCCAACGAATCCACACAGTCCAATAAACTCAGTTGTCCCTCTCTTCCACCTGGCGGGAGTCAGGGCCCCTCTAATCTTGATCAGACTGCCCATCATCATTATATGAGTTTGAGCAGCTTGTGTGGGATGGACCCATCTTGTCTTCATTCCTATCTTGTAGATAGGGATCGGAAGCCCACCTGCGCTGTTTGGAGAGCCGATCACTGGAAACTGGAGCAACTTTCTTGGATGAACTCCCTTTTGTGTTTGGTTTTCTTCGCAGCTCACAAACGCGTCCCTCTAGGGCTGAGATGGGTTTGCCATCCCACTTTCTCATGTCCTCTCCATGGTCACACACCATAGTGTGCCCTGTGGCGTGTGCCATTTCTCTTGGGCAGAGGAAGCTTGTTCTTATCAGCTGAGACCTTGTTATGTGCAGAGGAATTGGACATATATTCCCAGAACTCTTGGGTCAGTTTCTCTACAGCTGAGATGAGGGAGGAGGAGAGAGTGTCTCTGTATGGCCAGAGATGGTGCAACATTTCATCCACTTTCGGCTTCTCTTCAGCTTTGAAGCTCAGTACTGCCAGCGTATTATTCTAACTACTAAAAAGAAAATTAACTCTATTCTAGCAAAACCAGGACAAAGGGTGAGACTGGGATGTGTTCAGCTAGAAGATTGTTGGCTTTTCTTGAGTGTCCTGAAGCTTATCTATAAAACTGCAGTCCTTCATCCTGCTTGCCATGATGCATTAAAGTGCTGCCACACTGGCATAAACTGTTATAAATACAGGACTTGTTTCTTTGCAGAACTTTAACATCAGTTTGAACTATTAACACTATACTAATATCTAACATCAGGGAAAGCTGGTGTTGCAGGTCTTCTAACTTAATTCCTTAAAAAATATTTCCTATTCTCAGACCTAATGCTAATTGCTACTGCTTGTGGTAGGTCATTTAGCTCATTACAGAGTGTCATACGTTTATTTAATAAACATTTTGAGGATGTGAGGCTGTTTGAACCCTGGTACAGGTTGCCCAGGGAGCTTGTAGAGTCTCCGTCCCTAGAGATACTCAATGGCATGAGTTTTTTGTTGCGCCTACTTTTAAAAAGCATAGAAAGGAGGACCTTTGAACTACGGACCTGTCAGCCTCACCTCTGTGCCTGGGAAGATCATAGAACAGATCCTCCTAGAAGCTATGCTAAGGCACATGGAGAACAAGGAGGTGATTTGAGACATACAGCATGGCTTCACCAAGGGCAAGTTCTGCTTGACCAACCTCGTGGCCTTCTACCATGGAGTGATTACATCAATGGACAAGGGAAGAGCTACAGATGTCATCTATCTGGACTTCTCTAAGGCCTTTGATACAGTCCCCCACAACATCTTTCTCTCTAAATTGGAGAGATATGGATTTGATGGGTGGACTGTTTGGTGATTGAGGAAGGGCTTGTATGGTTGCATCCAGAGGGTTGTGGTCAATAGCTCGATGTCCATATGGAGATCTGTGGTGGGTTGACCCTGGCTGGATGCCAGATGCCCACTAAAGCCCACTCTGTCACCTCCCTCCTCAGCAAGATGGAGAGAAAATAAGATGGAACACAAAAAAATAAC
>NW_010286786.1:0-2862 GCF_000700745.2 Antrostomus carolinensis
TGATCATCTTCCTGGCTCTCCTCTGGCCCCGTTCCAACAGCTCCACATCTTTATTGTGTTGGAGGCTCCAGCCTGAATGCAATACTGCAGATGGGTCCTCACAAGGGCAGAGCAGAGGGGGACAATCCCCTCCCTTGCCCTGCTGCCCACCCCTCGTTTGATGCAGCCCAGGAGACAGTTGGCCTACTTACTTCTCCAAATCTAACTGGCATTTCATTGCTCCATCACCCCCCTGAGCAGCCTGCCTCGCCATCCCTGCTCCAGGATCTCAGTATCACCCTCAGCCTGCTGTGGTGGTGCAGAACCTCCCTGGGCTGTACTGTGACCTCAACACCAGCCAACATCATTCTTCTTTCAAACAAGCACAGCGGGCTGGGACAATCCAGCACTTTCTGATCTTGCTCACTGGAGCAGTGAGCTGGTACCCTCGTGTCCTGGGTACAAGCACAGCAAGTTGGGATGATGAGGCACTCCCTAACCGGACCTGGAACTCCTGTTCCCTGGGAAATGGACCCAAGACCCTTCCTGCCTAGATCACAGCCCAGTCTGAAAGGTGTCGAGATTGTCTGACAAGAACAATGGCCACAAAAAAAACCAACTGACCAAAGTCCCACAATCCCAGAATGGCCTGGATTGGAGAAGCCCTTTCAGCTCATCAAGTCCAACCATGAACCCAACACTGACCAGTCCCCTATGACTAACCCATGTCCCTCAGCACTGTGTCTACACGACTCTTCAATCCCTCCAGGGATGGGGACTCCACCACTGCCCTGGGCAACCCCTTCCAATGCCTCAGAACCCTTGCAGCAAAGAAATTCTTCCTCACATCCCATCTCAACTGCCCTGGCCACAACTGGAGCCCATTTCCTCTTGTCCTGTCCCTTGGGCCTTGGTTGAACAGACCCCCCCCCACCTCTCTCCACCCTCCTCCAAGGGACTTGCACAGAGCCACAAGGTCTCCCCTCAGCCTCCTTTTCTCCAGGCTCAACACCCCCAGTTCCCTCAGCTGCTCTATCATATAAATACTGATGCTAAGTGAGGCCCTTCAGCCCTCTCCAGGATCACATCAGGCTACTACTCAGTATTTTCCCTCTCCAAACTGAGACTCCTTTCGAGGCAGATTTACACCATCCACTGACAAAAGCTGATGAAGGAAAAAAGAACCACCCGCTAGCAAAGTTGACAAAGGGAAAAGGAACCGTCCGATCAGACAAGCTGACAAAGGGTCAGAGTGAGTAACTTACTACAGGTCAATTTCCTAACATTTCTGGGATCATTTGGGTACCAAAAATTTATTATAAACTGTAGAGAAAGAAACATTTTAATAGTAAGTTAATCTCTATATCCACATCCATCAGGTTGGGCAGAGAAGCTGTGGCTGCTCCTCCCTGGAAGTGTTTGTGGCCAGGTTGGATGAGGCTTTGAGCAACCTGGTCTAGTGGAAGGTGTCCCTGCTGCTGGCAGGGGGGTTGGGACTGGAGGAGCTTTAAGGTCCCTTCCCACCCAAACCAGTCTGTGACTCTGTGATCTATATCTCTGTGCATGTAATTTGATTTAGGAATCTTTGTTGGATTCTTTAACTAAGTCTCTGTGTTGATTATAACCAATTGTTGATCATCGATGAAGTAAATTCTGTTAGAAAATCAGATAATCTAATCCTGTGATTTACCATAACAGTGCTAACGAACCTTCAACTGCTGCTACTCCAAAGTCATACAAACCACATGTTGAATCACTACACTGAGGCCCCTGCACCTAATCCCTTTAGACATAAACCTCTGACCAAGCCTGGGACTAAGTTTGGGTCCAGCCACAGCTGGGCCCCTCTTGGAGGAGTTTAGAAAGCAAAGGGGCTCCACTCTGAACCTCGTGCCTCAGCAGGAGGGTCCCCTCTGTCCTTTTTCCCTGATCTCTGTTTAAATCACTTCACCCTGATTCTGCCTCAGTTTCCCCCAATCACAGTGTAAATCATTCAAACCTGATTCTAATTTGATTTCCCTTTTTGTCGGCTTTTTCCACGTAGTGAGCACCAGAGGGCACCTGACCATCAAATCCTGGCAAGTCACTTTTACAAATTCATATTTAAATCACTTTTTCTAATACATTGGATGGTGATTCTTGAAGTGACCTGAAATCCTTCCACTCCCACCTGTGTCACCCCACTGTGTACAGGCACAAGGAACAGCACAGCCCCCATAAAGCCCTGGGGTCACCTCCTCCTGCTGTGAGAACAACCACCTACTCTTGACCTCTGTTCCCAGCTTGTAACCAGCTGCTTATCCTGCTCGTGCCACGGCTGCTTGAAAGCCCTGGGGAGGAACCCGGTCACATCCCTTTTGGAAATCAACCTGCACTCCCCAGGGATGTGCTTGTGACTCCTCTGAAGAACCCCAGTAGATCTGAGGGGCAGCAAATCCCCCTCCCTGGAAGTGTTGAAGGCCAGGTTGGATGAGGCTTTGAGCAACCTGGTCTAGTGGAAGGTGTCCCTGCTGCTGGCAGGGGGGTTGGGACTGGATGAGCTTTAAGGTCCCTTCCCACCCAAACCAGTCTGGGGTTCTATGAATTCTGTTTATAAAAGCTGGGTGAACTCCTCCACAAGACTGTATATTTATCTGTAGCTTCACCAGTTTTATTCCTTACCATAATAATCACCACTGACGTGCTCACTATGGACATCAGCCTGACCAGTCTCTACTTCCCAAGGTCCCTTTTAAAAAGACAAAACCTCAGCTGCCAGTCCCAAGGCATCACAAACACAGTAAAATAAAGCAGCTTCTTCAAGATCCCAAAACACTTCTGGTGGGAAAGCCCAGAGGAGTGACTTTTGCCATGGGCAGAGAGTGACAGGACAAGGGGAAATGG
>NW_010286786.1:2966-3434 GCF_000700745.2 Antrostomus carolinensis
CTCCTCCCTGGAAGTGTTGAAGACCAGGTTGGATGAGGCTTTGAGCAACCTGGTCTAGTGGAAGGTGTCCCTGCTGCTGGCAGGGGGGTTGGGACTGGTTAATCTTTAAAGGTCCCTCCCAACCCAAACCAGTCTGGGGTTCTGTGATTCTATGAAAGAGAAGAGCTCTGCCACCCCACCGGCTGCCCCCACTGAGCAGCCACGACCTTGGAGGACTTTACATTTTGCTGATGAGAGTTGCTTACCCCGCAATGAGTCGCTGTCGTCTCCTGGAAATGGAACAGCAGAGACCAGATCACACAGAAGAGGAAACCAAAGAGCGGGCAAAACACAGTCCCGACAGCCAGCGTGGTGAAACGGAGCCGGAAGAGAATCCCGTCTCGGTCCAGGGGCAGGGGGACCTGCAACATCTTGATGGACCTGGAAACAACAAGGAAATAAAGTTTGACAGGGATTCTCTGTCCTCCT
>NW_010286786.1:3502-3714 GCF_000700745.2 Antrostomus carolinensis
CATACCCACAGCCCCGGGTGGGGCTTCACGGACGGACAGGTGGCGAGAGCCCCAGACAGGCAGCCAGAGCCCCGTCCTGGAGTCGCAGGAAGCCCGAGACCCACGCACAGCGGTGAGGAGGAGCAGAGCAGTGACCCACAGGCAGTGGGACGTGCTGGCAGCGGGATGTCCCCGCACTGGGGGCTGTGCCCTGCTCTGGACTGCGAGATCCA
>NW_010286787.1:0-34902 GCF_000700745.2 Antrostomus carolinensis
GATGGATAGCGGCTTCGCAACTTCATCTGCTTCACACTTTTAACTTGTCATCAACTTCACACTTTTAACTTGTCACGGTGAGGAGTTGAACAAGGTTAATTGCTGCAGATGTAGACTTAAACTTTGCATGCTGGAAATCACAGGATAAGACTAAACTTGAATGGCTCAGGCACTTTTCAAAATGTACTTCATTAGGTTTCAATTATGAAGCAAAATTAGAGGAGCACAGAACAAGAAGCAGCGGATATTTTCTCTGATGAAGAAGAAAATATTTTCTCCCTCTTTAAGGCATTCCTTTTTGTACTCTCGCCCACACTGTCCCATATTTCCAAACACTGTAACCCTAAGCCATGCCTCCTACACTGCAAGATGACTGCAGCAGGGCAATGGGAGGGAGCAAAGGCAGCAAGAACACCCTCAGGCTCTGAATCCAGTCTTCTCCAACCCCAGGCAAGGATGTAAAGGACACTTAGTCACAGTGATTCATACAGATCATTCTAATGCCACCCTCCCCTCCATCCATCCAGAACACTTTCCAAATCTTGACATCAGTTTTTTTTTTCCCCTCTGGATACTTGACACACTGCAGATTATTTTAAAGGTGACTAAGAAAAACAAGCCAGCCAAGACAGTTATATTTGTTGTACACTGGTCTGCACCTGGATAAAAAAAAAAAAAAAAATCAAAAAATGGGTTCAATATGTATACATTCCCGTGGGACTCACAAAAAAGGCTTCAAAAATCTAAATGGCAACATTAGAAAAAATACATCTATTTCTGGTCAAGCTTCAGCTGCTGCAACATCAACACAAAAGCCCTTGATTAGCACAGGTCTCTATTTTCTGATAGTCTCGAGCGATTCATGGTTTCAACCTCAGACTAGAGGGGTTCAGCCCTAAAGAGCATAAAAATAATTGCTTCTTATTTGACTTATCAAAGCTGTGAAAACAGTATTTTGTGTCAGGTTCCTCTAGCCCAGTTTCAAGATTTTGCAGACCCCTTATAAGAGCTCTTCAAATCTAGTACGACAGTTGAAAGATGGCAATAGGTTTAAAAAGAGAAACACAAACCCATTAAGTTTAGCCATAACTAAAAGGTAAATAAAATACCTTCAGGTGGCTGCTGCCTAAACTTACCCTGAAAAAAATATCAGGGCACTTTATAGAAGGAACAGGGTCCTACATTGACATTTTGAGCTTGCTGCAAAGTGTAATTTAAATAGACTTACCAGCCGCTCCTGGACTCTACTACACTATTAGCACCTTTTACCAACAAGCATTCAGACTGAATAGTAAAAACAAGAATGCAAATTTGAACGTGGCTCAGCTTAGGCTCCTAAGTATAAAACATGAGTAGAGTACTATCTAAATGTGACAAATTAGAGTGCAGACACCTGGTCCTGAAAAGTCATGCAGAAAACTTAGTTTATACTGCTTCTCCTTGTTTCTTATTAAAATAATTTGGAGGCTTGAAAGTGAAACAGATTTGTGAATTCACCAGGGAGCCAGAGAGAGTCATCACACAGTAATGGAAAGGCAGATTTTTTTTATTGATTCTAATTAAGGATAATTTATTGAAAAAAAAAAAAAAAAGAAGCCATGATTTGCATGAAAGACATTGCCTAAAGACACAGCAGTCTAAGTGTTTTGATATATTTTACGCATACACACGCACACACAGACAGTTTGGAGCAACTCCCTCTGCTAGCAGAAGGCATTAGCTAGCAGTCCTGCTCTGAAGTCACTTCCTTAACTTGTGATCATCCAGCAAGATAAAACCAATTGGCCCTAAGACTTTGCTCCAAGATAACTCAATCCTTAGGCACTTCAAGAGAAGCCTCTCCCCTCTTTTTATCTATTATGAGCAATCTGGTCATTCTTATCCACTCTGTCTCTCCCAAGCAATGGAACCTAATCATCCAATGACTTCAAGTGAGTCCCAGGACCCCCTGTCAGCTGCCTTTGTCCTTATGGGAAATTTGAGGTGTCTTTGTTGCACGGTTCTTAGCCCTGGGAAACAGAGAGCAAATCTGAACTGTTCCCAGGGAGTTCAGGTTACCACAGAAGACATTTGAATGCAGGTCTTAGTCCCAGAAATATTGGTGGTTTCTATACCAAAAACCATTTGCCAAGGGAAGCCTAATGCTTCACGGGGAAGCTCAAGTCTTCCAGGTTTGGCATTTCTCAAATTTAGATTTGAATCTTCGATGCTAATCCTAGACAAATTGTGAAATTGTGACTCTAGAGCAAGTACAGCAGTCTTGGAGAATCTCTGAGGCACTCATGTGCCCCTCACCATATGAAGACACCAACATATCCCAATCTAAATGTTTCACCTCCTTTTCAGTGCCAGGTTTCCCAAGGCAGAGTTACAAGGACAGCACCACAGGCTACAAATACCAGAATTCAACTGGAGTGCCAGTAGGACCATGTGGGCATAGCACTGGTGATCAAGACAGTATTTCTTTCCTCATCCTCCTCAGCTATGGCTGGGTGCTCCTACCACCATCAGTTCTCTGAGATAGCTACTGGAACACTGGATTCCCTTCCCTGGCTCTTGAGACAACCAGCTCATTCCTTCTGGATCTCCTCACTACAAAGCATTCATTGTTATGAGAAAATTTGTTGTGAATAACAGAGTGTAAACCACCAGCAGAAAGGCACGTTCCATTGACCTGCCCTCACCACGCTACTTTGCTGTCAGACCACAAGCAAATTTATCAGAAATCTGCTCTCTGTGAACAGGCTATTTGTGCAGCAGACTGGGCACACATGCACATTATTGATCTTGGTAAGCAAAGTTTTCATAAGGGACTTGAGCCAGTTTCCATTTGCGTGTACATGCTCTGAAGGCTCAAGGATTTAATAGAAGCAATTACCCTCCCCGAGCCACTCTCTTCTTTGACCAGACTCCTCTAAGTTTGCATTTTGCCATTTGCATATGTACAGTTTAATAGCAGACAAACACATAAACAGCAACGTTAGCGTTAAGAAAATCTGACTTTTGAGGGAGTTACTCTGTGGAAAACAATAGTAAAAAGCAATATCCAATGTAAATCTTACAGTGAAAGGAAAAAACCCACTTATTACATGAGTAGGAGAACTGCATGAAGTGCCGAGGAGCCTCTTATAAAGGGAAATTATCACATGGTGTAGATGGCAAAGGGATCCTTTACATTCCCAGTTTGTAAAAAGCAGTGATTAATACAGCCAGAGAAAATGTAACATTTAATGAGCAACTGAAGTGTTCAGACAAACTGCCAGTTTAATAAAGCTGACTGACATGGCCAAAGTGTTGGGACTAAAATCCCAAGGTTCTGTTAGCAGAGAAAAAAATCAGGGATTGAGTGAGAAGAAGAAAAGATGATTTATCACCAAAGGAAATAATTACTCTTCAAATAAATAAGAATTAGAATGAACATTTATATTGTCTTCTCTTCCCCTCTGAATGTCTCCAAAACTAAAATTTATTTTAGTTTACACACTCAGCTAATTAAAGCTCTAAAAATAATATAAATTTTTATGGGCCATTTCTGGAGAAAACTAGCATAACTTAAAACAGACCCAGGCACTTTGATTAGTGCATCAAGTTTCTATTAGTTTTCATGGTGCAATAAATTTTTTAAAAATTGCCTCCTGCTGATCTAATTATGATCCTATTTTTAAGTAATTTTTAAAAATTAGAAATGTATTGCAGACTTTCATTCTTAATGGCTTGAGTTTAATATAAAAATGCATTGAAGTTGGTAAAGAAAATACTGAATCAAATTCTCAGCTGATGTAAAGAGGAAGACCTTACTGAAGCTGGAGTTAGCAGAACTGGGCCGTTTATACGAGCTGGTGATTTTGCAGAAACCCCAATCTCGCCAGCTGCCAGCCTCACAAATCCACTTTTTACTCTAAGTGCCAAGCTAGGTCCAACTCTTCTCTTGTCTAGCTAATGTTGGCTCTGCAGGCCAAATCTGACCCATGAGTCTTTTTTTCAAACTCTGCTTCTTTGAATTGAATCACACAAACCCAACGTGACCGGGACATGAGGAAGAGCCATGGGAAAGCACAGGACACCACTGCAGAGCACTGGTTGTGTACGGCTAACAACTTAAGTTTTTACTTCTCATAACACGAAGCTAAAATATCCATGAAGAAGACAGGCCTACTCCCTCCAGAATATTAGTTTACACAGACATTTCTCACAACTGCATCTGCCTTCCCAGATGATGTCCACCTGCTATGTACAGGCTATTTACTGTCACTAGTAGATCCATAGAGAGCTACTACTCATAACTTGCATTCTGCAGGTCCAAATATTTCAGTGACTATTAGAATGAGAATGGTGAGCATGTGTAGGACAGCATTGTATAAGTCAAGATGCAACGTGAAAACATATCCATCATGGAAGCAGACTGACCTCAAAATGCCAATGTTAACAGAAGCAAGACAAGCCAGAATTACTTTTTAGAAACTCTTGTAAAAAGTACCACTTTGCATTCATTCAGCGTTTCATCATAACCTCAGGATAGCTCCCAAAATAAGAAACAGTTCTCCTGTAATCAGGATGCAGCTAAGCATTTTCATTCCAGATATGTTTATCACATTAGAAGTATGGTACAATGAGTACTCTAAGTGGGAAGAGAAGTAATGCAAGTAGAAGAGCACAAGCTACACTCTGACACGAAGTCATTATATTATAGTCTCTGATGTCTGCATGACCTGCTGCTCACAAAACTCATCTGCAGAGAGAGCACTCCTTCTGCTCTTACAGCAATGAGGATCTGCTTAGTTTCAGATACTGGCAGGCATGTGGGCTTTTTGTTCACCCTTTTTGCACTCTCAAGCACAGTTACTTTTATTTGTACTATCATACTGACAAAAAACAAAGAACTGAGAACACAGCTGCTAGAAACACTTAGGTTAGAGGCACTTGGATAAAAGATAAGGTCCCCTGCTCAGATTCTCCCTTTGCAGCACCTGTTACACTCCAAAGAGGCTAAAGAAATGGTAACATTTCCAAAGAATGGTACTGGCCAGGGACCACAGCCACAAACCAGGAAACAAGGGAAGAAAAGCCAGCTTTGGTTAAGGGCCATGCAAAATCAATGATCAAACTTCAAGTCCACTATTACTAGATAAGTCTATCATCATAATTTTTTAGAACTTGGATGCAGATGCACCCAAAAATTCAATAGCCAAGCACCTGTTCTGAATGAAGGTGGTGACCCCAGAAATCTCTTTACAAGTCAGACTCAAGTCAGATTTAGGTATGTTTCCACAGAAACATCAGTGAAGAGATTTAGGTTCTTGAGCTACAAAACTGTACCTAGTCATCAATCAAGTTTCCAGATTTTTAAGAGAAGGCAGGAACTCATCATCTCTTAGGTGGTCACGTCCCATCCCTTCCTTGAATCTGTGACATTGGGTCCTTAACGTAACAGGTTCTTGGCAGTGGTGTCAAGCTTCATTTAATAGCAGAAGATAGCAATGATACCCAGCACTAGTCCCATCCACTGAAGTGTATTTTTCTCTAGGGACTTTAGCATGAAAAGGAAAAGCTCTTGAACAGAAGGCAACATATCTTCCGCTATATTTAAATCCAGGGATATATCTGCTTGCAATGGCAAGAGGTAGAAAAAAATCAAGTGCCACCTCAGAGAAGAGCTCTGTCACCTTAACTGTTACCTTCTTCAACAAAATAACGGCTCTCTGAGGGGCAGACGAGGCTGAATGGGCTGTACCAGATTGCAATGCATTTAGCTCCTGGTAATATTTATAAACAGTAGAGTTTATATGCAGAAATGTTTATAAACAGTACATTTAGAGATTGCTAAAAGCTGTACTAACCATGTTACAGAATACGCTGCCCAAATCTTGTATCCCCTTTGGTGAGAAAAGAATGCAGAGGAAAGTGTTCTTTCCATAAATTTATACTTGTCCTCCTTCAGTATGAAGTTCCCAGAAACATTATCAGCAGGATCTCCAAAATTTTCTGATGGTAACTAAATGAAAAATAAAATGCATCTCTATCTTCTGAAATGCCACCTTTCTCTTCCAACAGTTACAAGGGTGTATTAAAATTAATTTAAACCTGTTAATTGCTTTTGTAATAATTGTATTTCACTTTGCTTATTTGGGGAGAGAGGTGAGAGACAGGCATGGCACATAATACAAACACCTGAGAGCTCAAGGACAACACACCAGCATTCTGCTGTGAAGATACACAGCAAGCAGGTCTCCTAATTGAGATCAATATAGTACAACAGTAACATTTTACTGGTTAGGAGGTTCTGCTGGTTTTCACAGCTACACTGACATAGCATGTAAGAACTGTAACAGGCTTGTGAAAACCCCGAGAATCTCCTGAGCAGATGACAATTCAGCCAGTCTCATCCAGGACTCAACCTGCCAAGAGCCCAGTAACACAGATCAGCAAAACACAAACCACATTCTCTTACCCACCTACACACAGACCCACACACAGACCGCTTGGCAAGAGGGTAAAAACACTGCTGTCCTGCTCTGTACCATAAACATTGCTATCGGTACAAGAAGTAGGCTTTGTCCAACAAACAGATGCTGTCATTCTTAAAGGATGCACTGTGCACAGCAACAATTGGCAGAATATTTTATTTCTGTGCTTATCTAATTTGAGAAAACACTGCCAATCCTGTGTGGAACTGCAAACAAGTAGAGATGCACGTTCAGCTTCAGGATGTTTTGCATCATCTATCAAAACAGAGGAACCTCTGTTGGGTTTATCTCATTCTTAATTGATTAATCACAGGCAAGGCTTCCACAACAGTGTGTGCCCCCAGCACATCATTAAGGTTTATGTTCACAGATACTCTGTTTAGACAGCACTGTGTTAAATCCCAGCAAATAATCTGGTCACCGAGATGTGCGTGAAGTCCTTTAGGAGCAAAGCTGCTAAAATAATTATGTGATGACATGAAAAAGCAGTGGGTAAACTGCACATCTTGATTTTTCCCAGCTAGAAAAGCATCACTAGGGCCTTCTCTTTACTTCAGATTTGTTGAGGGGGGGGAAGAGCCATTACTACCATGCATCCCCTATTAGAAATGTCAAACACTTTGACATAAATTTTTTTCTCATGCCTCTGAGGAGCTCTGAGTAACCAAGGAAAACACAAAGATCTCCATGAAGCAGACAGAACTCAGCTCATCGATACCAGTTCTTCACATGACAACTATTAGCAAACCACTGTAGCTGCAGGGAATTTCTCATGGTCCAGAAAGGCCATTCCAAAGGTCCACAAAGTCCATCATCTTTATTTAAATCTGTCAGTAAAGCAGCTAGAAATAGATGTCCCTCAGCTGCTGCTGCTGAGATTACACAAGTTAAACTAGTAGCAGGTAACAAGGGACTTCCTCAAAACTCTTTCATAAGCAGCTTTCTTGGTACTTGATTACCATGACAGAGGGAACTGAGAGTCTAAGAAACTCAGCTGACAGCACAGCAGACCTTTGCCTCAGGCAAAGCAGAATGAATTCCCGTGGTTCCCAAGTCAATGTAATTTATAGCCCAGGGCTGTGTCTCATTACTCCTGCCCAAGCCAAGGTTGTTCCAACTTCAGCATTAGTTGAGCAACAGACTCTTACTGGCACTCCTCCGAAAGCAGGAGCAGTGGTTTTATTTAGCTGGAAATCTGGTTTACTGTATGGAGAAGTTTGGAAAGAAGAGAATTTTTCTGAAAAGAGGAATATTAGAAGACAGATTTTATAAAATGTAATGAGAAAGAAAGATTACAGTACCCAGAAAAAGGACTGAGTTACATCTACTCTTTGCTCAGCAGCAGCATGGATGAGTTCACAAAGTTCATCCTTAATAAAGATGATGGTTAGGTGAGGATGTAACTTTTGTCTGGATAACCTGAATAATTTCTCATTTGTCTCTGTCCTAAACAAGAAAATGACAAGTTAATAATGCTGTACATGCATTATTTTGTTTTCCTCAAAATTTAACACAAGTTTGACACTGTCACAGAGTCAGATAAAACTAAACTGCTTAGAAAGAGCTTTTGGCTCAGTGGAAAAAGGAACCTTATCAAGCACTAAAAGGAAAAACATCCTAGACAGCAATAGGGGGAGTTCTGTGTGCATTACTTGTGTTTGTATTTCTCTTCTCCAATAAACAAACTAACAACCATTCTGCAGACACAGATCCATCTTGGTTAGTGCAAAAGAGAACAAACCAAACCAAACAAACCCCATGTGGTTCTGCTGCCAGTATTCCAGCTACGGGAAGAACTGAGAGTTGCACACACATCGCCATGGGACATCCAAAGTGGTGGCAATCCCTTGGTGCTGCTCACGTTGACCATCATTCACACGTGGGAGCGGTTCTGTGCAGGACCTCATGGAGAAGAAAAGACCTGAATTGGCCCAACAGTTTGGGGGACCACATTGTTGACTCTCAAAAATTTGCCATAGTGGGCCTTAGAGAAAGATCATTCATTCTAAAAGACAACGTAAGTCTGGATAGAAGCACCTTTTGCTATTTCAGTGGTTGTTTGGTTTTTGTTTGGTTTGTTTTTTTGTTTTTTTAATTATATATTTTCCAGTTTGTGTCCTCCCTCAGGGTTTCCATACAAGATATGGACTTTGTAGCAGCATTTTAAGGATGACAGCAAGAGTCTTGCTTTTTTTGATTCCTTCTTGTGATCTTTAGACTTAGCTCATGAGAGACTAATGAACACAAAATACAAAAATGTTGGAGATGTTAAATCTTCCAGGGAGAAGACTCGGATTAAGAAGGAGTTCTGAGAATTTTCACTGGTGGGCTGATTTTGGATTTATTTTGAATGGAGTTTCACTTATATTGAAAGATCAAAATATCCCTGAAATGAGAGAGTTTGAAACAGGAATTAAATTCTATGAAGACAGGGCCAGACCTTCTACACAGGTATCTGAAGAGAAATATTCTTCATTGCCTCAAGACCATATCTTCACAGTATCCCCTTTGTTTCAGATACAGAAGAAGAGAGAAGCCGACTCCAGTATCAAAGAGGACACCCACAATAATGAGACACTTGCTCAATTTTCCTTTCTGTCATACTTTTATGATTCTTATAGTTTTTGATTACCTGGTCATCACCACCGCTGGTTTTGTCATTCACCCCAGCTCCCTTGTGCGCAGACAACAGCCCAAGCACCTTTCTCCTAAATCACCATGCCTTCACTGGATTATTAGGAAAACAAAACAGGGCCGGCTGATGCTGCTATGCTCTCAAATTCTGATTTCAAGGTGATTTGTGCTCCCTTCCTCCTTGGTTTGTGAGAATGAGAGGGGAAGGAAAAAAGCTCTCTTTTGTGAGCTTGGAGCCAAATAAGGAATTAACTTGCCTAGCACAGGATCTGCTCCAAAGTGTATGGTACGTCAGGGGGACAAGCAATTTCATGGTTCTATAAAGCTGATTGAAACACGATTACACAGCAAGCCATGGGTTCTTTTTTCTAAGACTCTCCAACCGCCTGTGCTTCTTAGGAACAATTACTACTGCAGGTGACCTCGGATTGCAGCTGGGATGGACATTAGTTTCAATCTTATCAGTAAGTTTCAGACATTTGGGGTACAAGACTAAAGTTAATTGCACCAAGTGTTACACAAAAGGAACAATTTGAAGAAAGTTACCTTCTAATGAACAGGAAAGAGTTAGTGAACTTGTTAGTGAACAATCCTTCTCCAGTGTTGGACTTCAGAACTAAAGGATATATTTATGACCAGACGATTGGGCACATTTTCCATCTTAAAACTCAGTTTAAGTCAGGCAATTATTGCTATTTACATCACTCTCCAGTCCACTGAATTTCATCCACGAAATGGGAGGAAGCAAAGGCTTTTCATTTTCACATTCTTGTACTACTACTTTTGAGAGAATGTTAAGGGAGAGTTAAACAGCATTTTTGCAACTTACACTTAAGGCTGGCAACATGTGAAAGGCTAAAAGCCCTGAAGAACAAAGTCCTTTAATTTATTCACAGCAGAAGCACAGCACGGTTGGTAACAGTATAAAAAGCCATAGAGCACAGGCTCTAAGAATGAATGTGGAAGTTAACACAGGGAGACCCTGTGAATAAAAGAGGCTCATTTGCTCCCTAGCCTATTTACTGCAAGTCTCACAAACACGGAGTCAATTAAACTTGAATACAAACACAGACAACACAGATACAAGTCAGTATGATAGAACATGGTCCTACACCCAGCCCTTCTCTTGACCAGGAACAGGGATAGTAGGGCTGAGAAGTCTCATCTACTCTCCTGCTTGCTCTGACCCCCTCCTTCCTGTTCATATTTCCTTGGGACTTTATTGCTTTTTGTTTTCTATAAATAAAACCAAGTTTAACGTCTATGAGAAAGGGAGGAAGAACAGAGTAGGTAACAAAGCAATTGGGAGTGCCTCAGTAATGTATTCAGGCCATTAAGGATTTCATTAGGTTTACTAAAAGGTCATTAATGATAAAATATCTTCTTCTATTTTACCTACTTTCTAAACGTTACAGTCTATTCTGCCATTCAAGCTTGCACCCCACTGACATTAATTAGCATGCTATATATTAAGAAGAGTTTTTAATGAGCTGTTATTTCATATGATTTTATTGGAGAGCCTCATTGTTCACTTTAATAGCAGAAAATGACAACTATAGAAATTGCTTTGATAGGACTGCAGCATTGAGGCGGTTATTCAATCTCCATACTCGTTCCTCAGTTAGTTCTTGATGCTGAAAGCACTGCTTTATATATATATAAAATATATATATATATATACACACACCTCTTCACTGGTTTGCTATGCCACACTGGGTGTAGCAAAAGCTGCAGGCAATGAACAAAAACCCAAACCAAGACAATGGAGTACTAACAACATCACATACAGCTGCACTGTTTGCTACACAGCATAAAGTGACAGAAGCAAGACCTGTTAAATATACGTACATCTACATATGTATTTTACATGTACCTGTGCATATAATATTTTTGCCACATTTATATCTAAAATATCAGTCCTAGCTATTATTGCAACTGATAATTTTAGGACTGCACATTGTTAGTCACTTATATCTTAAACTATCCATTAGTGCTTATTTTCCAAGTCAAGTGCCTGTCTCATGCTAAGTCGCTTTTCACAATTACAGACAAAAGCAGTTGAATTAGAAACAAAGGGAAGAGTAAGTCATTCTCCCTGTGCTAAAGCCTAGCAGCTGCCAGCATCCTTCTGAATGCTGTCCCACCCTTGCTGTCAGTGATACCACCTGGGCAGCAGGGAGAAGAGAAATCAGGAAAAACAATAACAAACAGGGATGGCAAAAAGGGAGGCAAGGGACTCAAAGTGACAGAGATCAGTCACGAAAGCAGGGCACAGGAAACTAAACCGAAACCCAAACTCATCCTGACCACTGGACAGCAGGATCATAGTTAAAGTCTGGGTGTAACACTCACTCACAAAGGACAGCAATAAGATTAATTTCCCAAAAGGAACCATAATACTGGCATCTCCTCTTTTTGAAGGCGATGAGATTACCTTGACTGGCTTTTCCTCTTTCACACAGTTCCTCAGCTGCACCAATTAACAGGATAAAGCCATCACTTCTCAGTTTTTGAATCCTATCTACTTGCTAGATTAAGCAATGCTGAAGATGCAACAGGAGAAAACACGTAGGAAAGAAGCACTAATGTGTATCTGCTAGTTTGCTTTCAACTTCCTCAACTACTACATTTTGGTAAGCAAGATATTGTGAGATCTGAATATGGAATTTTTGAAGAGCTTTATCTATATTACCATAACTGCACAGGCACACTGACACTTGAAAAGATTATATGGAAGAAATGGTATTAAGAATCAACTGTTTTCCTGGACAAGTAATACAGTGGAAGTGCAATACACATGTTTCCACAAGCATGTGTGGAAGGAGAAAGAAGAATAGACCACAACTGTATTTTTTTCTAGAAAAGAAAATAAAGCATTGGAGGGCAGAAAGTCAAGATGTTCAAATATCTACAAAAGGATTTTTTTAAATTTTAACTTCATTTTAAGAAATATTAAGTTGGGTTTGTTTTTTGGTTTTTGTTTTTTTTTTTCCAATTCTTATCACTCAGTTTGGCTTAGAAAGAGCCCAACATGCACAGTAGAATAAATCAGTTCCTTCCTTTTTTTTTTAAAAAAAAAAAAAAAAAAAAAGTTCTGTTGTAGCTAATTCTCTTCTCATTTGCATGGGATTTATATTGCTGCAAGTCTATTGGCTTCAAAAGAACAATAAAAAGGTAATCAAAGAAATTGTTGTGCTCAAGGGACAGTATTATGCTTTTATTTCTGGAAAGCTTTATCAAGCAATTTTTTTTAAACAGTTGATTCATACTATTTATAACACAAGTATGCTATTTACCTGGAGGTTGTCATACATTTAAAAAAACCCTGACATCTGAGTTTCTCAACAAACCCTCTCATTTTCTCATCAAGATGTTGCTGGAAACCAGTTAAAAGAGTATCATTAACAAATGCTTCCAAGTTAAGTATATCTTGCAAGTCAGTGAGTGAGTAGTGCACAATTAAGAATCCTGTATCATAGAATCATTAAATTTGGAAAAGACCTCTAAGATCATCAAGTTCAACTGTCAACCCAACACCACCATGCCCACTAAACTACATCCCTAAGTGCCACATCCACTCGTCTTTAAAATACCTCCAGGGATGGGAACTCCACTACTGCCTGGGCAGCCTGTGCCAGTGCTTAAAAACCCTTTCAGTTAAAAAATTTTTCCTAATATCCAATCTAAAATATAATTTGAAGTCATTTGTTCAAAAGCTCTTAAAGGCATTTATTCAGAAATATATCCCTAATTAGGAAATAATTTAAACATTTCCTAAGTTTAGGGCTGTGTTAAACTAACTAACAGGACAGAGAGAAACAACAGCAACAAAAGATACAGGAGGCTCTTTTCAGCAGGGTTTAGCACCTCAGAACAGCCAGCAGTCACTGCCCTGGGATGTACCAGACAGACAGAGCAACTGGCAGATAATTCCCATTTTCCCCTACAGCAACTTTCAATCAACACAACTCCAACTGACTTCAGTCCTGCCACGACATTTTATGTTTCCAAACGTGATAGGGGAAGGAAAGCCATCCTGTTGCACCAGAACAGCAGCTGCACATGTTGGCTTCTCTATTATTGTGCACAGGTAAATTAGATTTTCCTTGAAGCATCAGAGAAGCCACCTTAAATGCCCTGTGTATGGCAGAGGGGTCACTCAAGCACATACTAGAATTCTAGGGCTGACAGGGAGCTTAAGTGCCATATTACTTTATTAAACAGCATGGAGTGGGGAAAAGGGCTCTCTGTGGGATTCTGCTGGCTGAAAAGATATTTCTTGTGACCTTGTGTTCCTCAAATTTCACTGAAAAGCTGTCTCACTAAGCCCTACCTTGTCCCAGAAACAGAACATCAGGGTCTGTGGCTGACACAGCATCCCAACCTGCTAAGAAAGCAAGCAAAGCGCAGATTTATAGCCCTTCTCAATTGCGAAGAAAAGATAATAAATCAGTGCTATCAGCACCATTCATTTTCCAAATTCTGGCCTCAATCCTGACTGAGGGGTCCAGAGCATTGGCAGAGTCTAACCAACCTGTCCACTGAGTGCTCAGTAAACCCTACAGTCAGCAGCCGTATAATAAACAATTTCTCTTCAGCCAGTCCAGCCCTCTTCCAGCTAATTCTGCGCAAAAAGCCGTTAACTACAGAATTTAGCTGGGTATCTATGCACAGCTTTCCTTACATGTAACTGAGAGGATGAAGCAGCCTACTATAGAGCTGAGTTTCAAACTTAGATTATACATGGTCACAGAGTTTCGTTGTTAGTTTAGATTATTAAAGAATTCTAATTCAACATAATACAGATGCAGTTAAACACTTATTTTTCGTGTAATTGACTTTCATGGACTCTGGATAAACAATGTACTGCAGTCCAAGACAGCACATAAATCCAGTGCCAAAGGAAAACAGCATTCGTGCTGCAGATGAACAGAAAGCAATACCCAACTGTGTGAAGATTGCATTGTCAAATGCCCATGCAGAAGAGTGATAAAGCTACGACCAAATATACAATCCTTAATTGATCATTTCCTGGGTTTTGAGCACTTAACAGTGTCTCCTTAATGTTCAGCTAAAGGCAGCAGCCAGCTGGGCGTAGCACAGACTTCTTTCAGTGCACACTTAGTGAGCTGAAGTGAGAAAGCTTCGTCCCAGGAGTATCGTGCATCCACAGAATGCAATTGAGAAGCTGTAACATGATTGATTTTCATGGGAACATTCAAAGCCACTTCTCACTGAAGGCAGTTTCCGAGAATTGTCATCTTTCTACTATTTCGACTGTAGAGCTTTATAAAAATTGGCTGCAAGATTTTTGTGGTTGTTGCTTTCCTTCTTGTGGGAGCCATTTTTCACTCTTAACCAAAAAAAGCCTTTAAATAAACAAACAAATGACTCAGCCAAGTTGAGCTTCCAACCCTTTCAGCTTTTCCAGGAAACCAGTTTGCTACACCTTTCAACAGGGAAGATTTTATCCTAAAAATGCCAGGTTTCATGAACAGCTTAAAAAAGGGCTGTGAATAGAAATGCATGCATAACCACACAGCAGATAACTATCACACCAGATAATCATGCTTTGTGCTATAATAAGTATGCACTTTCAGGGGTTAAAGGTGGAAAAAATTTGTTTCCAGCCCATTGTAAATGCAGGCAGTGCATCCCACAAATATTGACCCTTATGCACGACCCTCTAAGAGGCAGTTTCCACGGAACAACCTCTCCTGTAAAGAAAAAGTGAGTGAAGCGATTGAGAAGAAATGGCATATTGGCAACTGGAGAGATGATGAAGGGCAGGCTGCAATTTTACATGAAAACTAAGAAGATCTGTAACCTCTGAAGTGCAATTTAAACTCAAATCCACTGGGATTAGAGGAACTAGGCTCTAAGCATCCCATTAAAGAGCTGAAATGGTGTATGAAAGTCCCTTATATCATTATTCCTGGCATCTAAATAGAGATTTACAGCATTTCAGAAACAGTGACTTGAAAAAACTAGCTAGTTAGAAGCTGCAAATGCATCCTTATTTTTCCCAAGACCCGTGTGCAACTCACATGGGATTTAATAATCATAAAGATGAGACTGTAACTGATTACAAGACTACACCTTACAATGTTTAAAAAGACAGCTTGCTGTTTAAACATTGCCTTAGGCATGGCTCGTTGAAAGGACTTCAACAGCCTGAGAGTCATTTTTCCAACCAAGGACCTGAAAATACTGTAACCATCCTTTAAATGCTTCTGGGATTGTAATACCTTATAACAATGTTTTCACCCAAGTAATACAACAAATATTTTAGACAGGAATGCTAGCTGATTTTTTTTTTCCCGCCCCTTCTCCCCCTTACGGGCAAAATATTCTGAAACCTGACAATTCTGAGAAATAGATTACACACAAAAAACATATTTACAAAGGTGAAAGCCAACATCACTTATTGAGTGCACTCGCAAGATTCCAGCTGCCCAAACTAACAGTGGAATGCAGATATAAGTAAGTTTTATTTACATTTTCAAGATGTAAGTTTGCACAAAATATCTGTGTCCACACGTGCATCTGTAATGCTTCAATTTGGATTATGGAACAAATGCTTTAGATAACCTCGTGTCATCTAAAAGCAGGAGAATTTAAGTGTCAAATATGGTCCATGACCTTAAATGCTCCTGTAGTCCAATGACAGCATAAAGCTTTCTGCTGTTCAACAGTGGCTTGACTTTACACACACTTAGGATAAAAATAAATAAAATAAAATACAAATTGTTGCATGTCTTTGTACACAAAGGCTTTGAAGCTGAACTTCCATTCAGTGTAAGCACAACAAGCAGCATTTTATTATAAGGGATTTTAAAGTATAGCAGCTTTTTAGGACTGGTAAAAAAAAAATAAAAAAAATAAATTTCAACAAGTTGTGGTGCTTTCAGGCTGCCAGGAGACTGAAGGGGGGACAAGATTTATTACAATATTATTAGATTCTGCCACTCACCAACTTGCTAAGACAGACAGCTGTAATAATGCCTCTTTCATGAGTATCACATGCAAAAACATCTCTGTAGAGCATTCTACCCAAACCAATGTACCAGCAAAATCCATTATCGCTCTTTAGCTGTGATTCTGAACACAGATTGATCTGCTTGTCTCATGTAAGTACCTACACACCTTGAAGCTACCTGGGGACTCGACTATAGCTACAGCTCTTAAGCTTTCTCTCCGTCACAGGGCTTACTGGTGGCAGCAGCCTGTGCATCTCCCTAATGACTCACTTGACTGGACAGATCAACGGACACCTACTAACTCATCATGTACTTGTGTAATTAACTGCTTTGCTGTGCTCCCCTCACCCTCCAGAAAGAACTGTACCATCACTCGCTTTCTACACAGCTCACATCCTAATCTTTTCAGCATACTGTTTAACTGACTTGCAATTCCCGGAGCTTTCCAACTTCCCTTCAACAAGAGGTTTCTGCTCCCTGGTAACAGACTGCAATTACACACTGGTTTGGGGATCTAGAAGGTTCCTTTGTTTAAAAATCCAGTTGTCCTGAAACAGAGGTAACTACTTTTTCAGTAGTTAGAATTGTGCTGTATTTTGCTTTTCAGCCTGGGACTTGTTATGAGAGAGACACTGAGAACATCCCCATGTTGGCATTTGTGTCACTGGGAGTGAAGGACTTTGTGTTTTGTCCGTCTGCAAGTGCAAGGTCTAAGGGAGCAAGGAATATTGAAATGACCCAGCTCCATTGGCATTGGGCTCTGCTAAGGGGTTGTTCCATCTCCTGTCCCCCATGGGCAGGAGATTCATGAGGGGCTCTTCCTCTCTTGCTCTCTCTGGCTTTTGCTCGGGCTCTGGCTCTCCCGGGATTGTGGTTTCTGGTCGGGATTGTCGCTCCTCCGGGATCGTGATCTGGGAACAGGCCGGGCTTGGTGGGCAGGTGGTGAGCAATGGCACTGGGTGTCACTCATTTGCATATTTTGTTACTGTTATCATTATAATTACTATTTTAATATTAGTATTATTTTAAGTTTTCTTTTATTTCTATTATAAAACTGTTCTTATCTCACCCTACAAGCCTCCTTACCCTTGCCCCTCAGTTGTCTCCCCTGGAGGTGTGGGGGCAGTGGGTGAATAGCTGTGTTGGCTGCTGACCAAGGGCCAGCCCAGTGAAACTGTCACACCAGTGAAACAATTAATTCTCTAATTCTCCAACTGAATGAAGGGGTTTTTAAAATCAGTTTCAAATTGAAAGCTATTGCCACCTTTATTAAAAGACTACAATAGCATTTTGAAGGATAAATATCAATCAGAAGAGACTTGCGTAAGTCAAAAAGGTTCATTAAGGTCCTTCCATTTTGTTTAGGCTCTTTAGAAATACTCACTCATTACAAAATTAGTAATTCTGGCTGCCAAATGACTTGCTGAAGGTTGTGCTGCTGAATCTCACCCCAGCTGGCACGTAAGCAGCGCGCATGCAAACTGCAACGGCAATTTGTGCGATATGGATGTCTGCCTGGCAGGGAACTGCAGAATGATTAGGGATCCGAGAAGAAAATCTGTCCCAAGAAAAAGCAAGTGGGATGGAAGTAGAATAGACAGTGTGGTTTTTTGGAAGCATTTTAGAAGCTTACAAACAATTTTTTTAAAAGAATGAGAGAGAAAATACAGTATTCAAACACAATAAATCAGATCTTGATGGTGACTGTAAGGGGGGAAATATTACTTAAGGAAGAGGATTTTAAAATCTGTTCTTATTAGGAGAGTTTGTGCCCAAGGGAGTTTGAGAGACTGTCAAGTGCATGATATCCACATGTGAATCTAGCCAGCTACTTCTAGGCGTAACGCAGAACTCGACACCACTAACTCAAATTCATAAAGTGCTATTTCTTGATCTATACTTTGCAGGGAATTTTTCTTTAGTAACTGTTGATAGGCTCTTGGGTTTGTTTCTCCCTCATAACAGTGACACAATTGTAGAGTTTCTAGATAGCTGCAAATTTGTGAGCCTCCCAGCTCCTCCTGGTGACAGATCAGCACGACTGGTGTGGGGCTTCAGGAACTGTGCTCCCTACAGAGACCTCATTAAAGTAACGCTGCACAAGTTCATAGTTTGACCTTTTTTTCTCTGTTGTTGTTAAAGCCTTCTGCTTCTACCTGGATCAGTACTGCAGGCCATGGGACAGAATGGGAAACCCATCAGAGACTAACCACTGGCTTGCCTTTTTTTCCCTCTTTAGCCAATAGGTCAGGTGAACTCTGTTAAAGCAGTGTAAGGCCACAACGATACTGAAAAATGGCTGAACCCTGTCTAAAATAACACTTTGGAGGTCACCACTACTGAGGAATTACTTTGCTCCTAGATACACAGCATGAAATCTTAAAATAACACCAGTAGAGACAAAGGTGCAGGTTTAAGTATCTAGTAGGCTAGGGATTAAGCAAACAATACAAAAGATGCAACTACCTGGACAACACTGAGTTTCTCAGTATTTTTAGGAAGACTAAGCTGAAATTGCAGGTAGCAGAATAAGATTAAGATGTGTCTGTGCAAAGACCTGTACTTTATTTACTGAACAATTTCCAAACCAGGATTTCCCATTACTTGGAACACACACTGCTATTTGCTTGTGATACAGGCTTAAGAGCCTGACAACTACCCTGAGAGCGCTCTGGCCGTATCTCCAGGTTACGTGTAACTGTTCAGCTGTATTTTTATCCCCAGCTGATGAACTTGTCTCAGGGTGCCATGGAGAATGGGAAAGTTCTGTATGGATTTTCACATATAAGAAAGGAGAGGAAAGGAATACATTTACATTTGTGACAACCTTCAGGCACTCTGGTTCTCCTGGCCTTTTTAACATTGGGATTTTCATCCTTTTGGAGATGAGGGGGAAGACAAAAAAGAGAAAGAGTTTCAATTCACCTTGACTTCTCTGTGGCTCCAGCTGCCAAATATGCATAAAGTCATTATCAGAAAAGAAAAATTTGTTTGTGCCTCCACTGAGACTCGAGCAATGATATGACTTGAGGGGCAAAGGCACTGTCATGATGTATCACTACCCTGGAGGCATTAAAGTATCTCTATGCAGCTGCTCAGCCAGAAAAGCTACTCAGATTTCTGAAGTCCTTTCAGTGAGCTGAGCCCCAAGGCAACATTTTAGTAGGAAACTGTCTCTTTAAAAATTAAAAGGAGTTATTTTTGCATCATTTGACTTGGATTATTTTTAATGTGTTCCATTATAGGTCACCCATGTTGCCAGAAAAATAATGAATTAGCAACTGATTCTATTCAGATCAATTCCTTAAAAATACAAAGAACTTTACTGCACAATTCCTCACACAGACACAGGATAACCCATAGCACATCTTCAAAAACCGTGAAACTGCAAGGGTTCTAGTAGAGACAAGAGGTATGCAACCTGCATAGATTTACATAAGAGTCTCTGCAGTGATCAACAAAAAATGACTCCTTCCTCTAGTCAAGGATTATCACCTGGCTGAAATGACACTACATAGAACTTCTATTCCTTTATTCAGTCTTGTTGTATCAAATTCAATCTACTCTTTGTGAGCCAGCTGGAGAGATGACCTAAAGCTGAAGTTACATTTAAACCCAGGAGGAAGATCTCTTCCTCATGCTGTAGTGGAAGAGCTCATTGATGTTAAACCTGCTTGATGTTTTCCATTTGACCATCACTGTGTTGGAGACAGGCAGCATTAGCAAGGAAATGTAGGAATGACACATTGTAAGACATGCTGTTCCAGACTGAGAAGCTGGATGGGAAGAGGCAACGAGCAGAACCTCATTGGCTGTGACAAAGTTGCTTCTTGCACCCATGCCTCTTCCAAAATAAGTCTGTACATTCTCCCAGCATAAAAGAGAAACTAAAAAAGTGATTCTTGCTCCTCTGCATCAGACCATGCTGCACAAGCTCATAGTGAGGATTTTGACATCACCAGAAAAGCGAATTTTATTTTTGTTTTCTGCGTTTTCCAATCTTACACTGGTAAAAGCAGATCCTATAAACCAAAACATGCTCAGCCACACTGGTGCACCACTTTCTGCTACTTCATAAAAGTGCTTCTACCTTCTCTTCTAGGACTATCTCTCATTTCACATGATCCTCTAAAGCAGTCCTCCTTTTCCATTCCTTTTCCTCACTTTTGGAGGTACATGACCTTATGGATGCAGTGTCACCAGAAGCACATGATGACAGTAACACTTCCTTACTTTACCAAGAAACACCTCCAGAACACTTTTAAATGTTTTTTCATCCCACACAGGACATCCTATGACCTGCTGTATATTTTGTTTGGGAATGGGGAAAGTGGTTGGGCTAGATTAGATGGATCATTGAAACATTTAAGAACAACACTATAAAATAAGACTTAACTATATTCTGCTAAGATTGGCAGGATGTTTTATGACTATTGGAAAGACAGGAATTAGTTGCAACATTTACGTATAAAACCTACAGAAGTTTCCCTCAAGAAAAAAAAAAAAAAAAGATAGAAAATAGACCTTGGAGATACTGTAGAAGAAAAAGAGGTGGGAATTGAACATCAAAGACATGGGAGAATATATGGCTCACATTTTGTCACAAATATTGGTAAAGAAATCTTTTTTCTTTTTTGAACTAGAAAACTTTTTCAGTGACAGCAGCAGACTAGCTTGAAGATTCTTGTCTATTTTAATCAGGCTTCTTTTAACACCTTCTGAAATCTCTCAGAGCTCAGGATTGGCTTAAACACATATGAAAAGGGCCCTGTGGCATGTATTCCTTGAAAACAATCTGTTCTCCTCACCTCATAGAGTGTAATGATGCCATTTGTCTCATTTGGAGGCTTCCACTGAACATAGATCTTCTCTTCAAAAGGTCCTCCCTGGATGGATTCCAAGGGAACGGGTCCAGGAACTACAAGGGACCAAATAAACAAAAAGCCTTGTGTTAGAAGCTACCACCAGCTCAAGTTGCACACAGATTAGAAGACACCAAGAGGCCAACAAACAAGATGTTCAGAGCTGAAAATAAAACAAATAAAACCAATATATTAAAAAAATATCAAGGCACTACCATTACACCAAGGTACTATCAGTATATGAAAGGGCTACTCTTAAACTTTTGTTCAAATAAGAAAACTCTAATTTAACTAGTAAGTGACAAATAAAACCAGAATCCATGAAAATACGAAGTTAATTTCAGTACATAGTTATTCCAGCAGAGCACAGCAGCAGTGGGGAATTAAATTTGTCCTTCTCAGCCCACACAACAGCAAAGCTCTATCCACCTAAACAGCCAGATTGCACCTTGGCATAAAGATGCTACTGGGCTGCACACCTTTATCAATATGAAAGATTGATTTTCTTGGTAAAGTAACAATGCAAGATTTATATCTCCTTACGGCTACAAGGCCAGCTAAAAAATCCACCTACTCAAGCAAAATTTTAATGCTGTGGAAGATAACTAACTAAATGCACTCCTAAGCCTGTCTCATAAAAACTCTGTTCATTTTTCTGAAAGATCTGCCATCCTCTTACGTGCCCCCGCCCGTATGATATACTGGACTGCAAGTGCCACTTTCAGCTGAGAGAAACTCGGGCCAGCAACTCCTTACAGCTCTGGCAGAGGAAGAACGTTTCTTTTTTAACACATTAGACAGAATGGAGGCTTGTAATCTATGAGAGTCCTTGGTCTGAAATAGCTCAGATGGGATAATAACACTTTAAAGCTTTCCATCAGTACTTGCAGAAAACAGTTCTTTTGTATCAAGAACGGAAGAGTTAGCATCAAATAAATTTAGCTTCTGAGACGTATATAAAATGCTACATCCAGTAGAACAGCATTAAGAAAAGCTACACTCTGGAAAGGAAGACATTATACTTCTTTTTTGGGACAGTGATGTGAAGGCACAAGAAAAATCAACAAATGCCAGGACTACATTTGCCCATATGATAAAGGAAGTTGCTCTGTGGGTTCTGGGTAGTCCAGAGCACGACTTCTATAGAATTAAACCCTACTGCTGTTCAGGAACTGCTTAGACTGGCATTTATCATTTCCAGGCACTTCAGGGAGCTTTGCCCTTTCAAGAACACGGCTGTGAAATGGAAATTTATTTACACCTACAAATTTTACTTGCATAACACACACGCTGTCCAGAGAAGCCATTTATAAGTCTCATGGATTATATTGCTATTTCCAACTTGAAAATATTCATCTTCCCCCCAAAAAACAAGCAAGCAAGCAAACCCAACATAACTTACCATCTTCCTCAGTCTGCACAACCAACTCCTCACTTTCCATTTTGCCCTCTGGATTAGAGAGGGCTAACCTCAGCCTGATGGTCATGAAGGGCCGAAGACCTCGCAAGGTGTAGTGAGAAGAAGTCTGGATGAGTTCCTCTGCCTCGAATTTTTGCTGGTTAAACACATACTGGTACTGGACTGTGAGATTGTAGCTGTGGCAGCGGGTCACTGCATAACCAAAGGGCTCCCACTGCAATGTCAGCTGCCGGGAGCGAATATCAACAACTTCTACGTTCTGTGGCCCATGGACAGGATCTGTGAAGCAAGCAAAGAAAAAAAAATAATTTGGCATTAAAAGAAGTCAGTCATCCATTAATATGCTTCCTTCCATATTACTAGTGTATCTAAGTACTTACAGTACTGAATGTTCTTGTCTTTACAATGTAAAAGTGATAGGGAAATTCATGTCAGCTCCACAAATGTGTTCTGGTTCCTAAATTTTCCCAGAAAATCCCATCCTAGGGCCCTGAACAGTGGTCATGCTCCCAATTTCTGTGAAACCTCACTGAATGCAATAAAGGCGGCATGATTCTCATTGGTTAAGTAATGTGAAAGTCACATTTTCTTCATTCTTAACAAAAAGAAACAACCAAACAAAAAAAAAGTAGTTGATAGTCTACTTGAAACTGCCAAAATACCTTGGTGAGACCAGCCCTCAGTGATGCAAATACACAGGAAATGACTACCAGAGGAATGAACTCAGGTCTCTCAGCTTTCAGTTTGACCTGCTGACCCTAAACCCATTCTGCTCCCAGACTAAAGCACAAGAGTGTAAGAACCAAGATTAAGAGCCTGACTGTTAGAGATCTAACATCTCAGTGCTACTGCCCCCCAATTTTTTCAACTCTTTGAAGTTTTGGCAATGGGACATACAAGCAGATCATGCCACTCCTTGTGTAAATCTTCTGAGTCATCTCAACCTTGTGCCAATAAAACTTTTGTTTCAGATCCTATCAATGCCTGGGCCCCACCAAAGTTTTATTGCTCTTTATTATTCTTTCTATAGTAGCTGACTGAGGTACAAGTTTGAATATTCATGTGCAGGAATCATTTTCACCTGCTGTTCCTTAATTTATTTTTAACAGCATAACTCAAATGCTCTGACTACAGACTCTGCCCTTTATATAAAATATAAATGCATGCACCACTAGACATGCAGATATAAAGAATGAAGAATGAGTGAGTAAAATCAGGGTTTGAGATGTGTCAGATGGTAATAATACTACACATGTCATAGTTTGTTTATCTGACATTTCTTTAACTTGTGTAGGTCGTTTGCTTTTTTAAGCAATATATATCCAAGCAAGGTAATTAGAAAATACATATTTTCACATAAAGTTTCTTGATTTATAGCACAATTTAGTGTTTCGCCCACTTCTCATGTTCTCTCATGATTTCAAACTAAGAAAGGAACAGAACATTTTCATGGAAACAAAAAAAGCCAGAAGGACTCCTGAACAGTAGTTACACTTCTTTGAAAGATAATTAAAGTGGAAAAGAAACTTTCTAATAATTCTTGAAAGTAAAGCACACACCAGCCACACTCACTTCAGTCTACTAATGCATAAGCAGAAAATACACTGTAACAACCAGCATATTCCACATTACTTCTTAAAAAAACCCAAACAACCTGGCAATGGGAAAACTTCTGAAAAAGGGTACTTTTTCAGTACCCTGGCAATGGGTACTTCTGAAATGAACACTATTCTGAATCTTTATACAGATACACACACATGCAGACACTTTTCAAATGCAATGGATATTAGAAGACTGAGGTCTAAGGCTAGCAACTGTTTTAGGACTCTTTTTCCCCTAGCATGCAGAAAACATCTCTTAAGTGATGTTCTTTAGTACTGCGTGTATCAAAAAATATAATTTAGAAATTAGAATGCATATTTGTATGCATAAATATACACATATATTCTTAGCATTAGGTGATAATCATTCCTTTACAATAAACCCATGAAGAGAACATAGCTGTAGATGAACTGTCTAGATAAAGTGAACAAAGAATAGTTCTTTGAAATCTTTCAGCCTCTGAAACTGCAAAGGTATACACGAGCCTCGTTCCAAGATGCACAGAAAGGAAAGAAAACCAAAAGTGCTTGTTCTTCAGAACTCTCCACTACACCAAGTTATCAGCTCCAGATCCCAACACAGAACGTGGCTGAGACACATCAAAAACATCTCATGCCAAGACAATAACGCCGTTCAAGATGGCAATTAACCTTTATGTTAATGTTATAGTGTTTTTTAAATTACAGTTATTGTCTTTAAGTCAGTCATGTTGTGGAATGAATGGGTAATGAGAGGGTGTTTGGTTTATTGATGTCAGATGTGCTGACTTTACCAGTGGGTAAGGAATGACTCTGTCCTACATCCATGACACCAAGTCCTATGTCCAAAACCTGGACTATAGAAGATTACCTGCATATTTTCAGTTTGCTTTCTCATCTTGTTCACATCTGTCCTTTCCTTTCTTACCCAAAATTGTAAGTCTCAGGAGCTGCCTTATATCAAATCAGTTTCTAATTCTACTCAAAATTTTACTGTAAATGCTCTAAGATACATCCTGAAGCCTTCAGCTTTTTAGCACAATATTTTCAATAGGGCAACCAGCCTATTAACAGATTATTTTGAGTTACAAAAAATGAGAAACTAAAATACAGATACCAAACATAGTCCAGACCCCATTGCACAATGACAGAACATAGCATTCTCCCAAGAACTATCTGTTCTCAAGCAGATAATCCTAAAATGTGATATTTTTCAATGAACAAAATGAGATCACGATGCTGTAGTTCACAGTGAAAGAAGGAATAGGATGCAGGTTTCAGAAATACCCATAGCCTGAGGAGTCTTTGACAGCAGGTACAGAGACTTTGTATCTAATGGCCTTTAAATTTTTGAGCAAAGTGGAAATAAATAAGTAAAAACTATTTAAACTTTAGGTTCAGAGAGAAAGAAACTAAACTGGAATTAAATCAACAAACAGAATACGGACCTTGAAACTTTTACAATCTCTCTGGCTCCTTTCTCTCAGTTTTTATCTCTTTTTCCTGAAAAAAAATGAGACTGTAATTTTCAAAATGTTTTCCTGTTGCCACACTGATTTCCTTTGCAGTGTAAGCCACTGAAACTCATTTTTAAAGATGAGATTTTGTAATGTTATTTTTAAAGGATAGTGGTCTCACTATCTTCTCCATTTAATTCCTTCCACTTTTTAGCTTTTTAAGTATACAATCTCAAAAAGTCTGTAGTACCTATCTCCTTGGGACGCTACTGTCTAATATCACCCATTTTTCATTATGTTATAACAACTTATTTTCCCCAAAAAAGAAACAAGACTACTAATAATGTTTGTAATTGATATACCATCCTCTGGTAGAGGTGTATATGTGAAACTGGACAAACTGCTCCATTTTTGTATTCTTGGAATTATAGCTTCCCAAATAACAAAAGAAAAATCCTGATAATTATTAACCTTGCACATGGCTAGTGTAAGAAAAGCTGCTAATACGTATCTCAACTTCAGCTGTACAAAAAGCCCCACCAAAGCAAGACAGAGACAGACTGGTCCAATTTGAATGCATAGAGAACATATATAAAAAGACACTGGTGTAACCAGCATAAACCAAAGTAAAATTTTCTAAGTGTCCTGAGACTTTGGAAAAACCAAAGGAATTCATAAGAGGCAAGAGCAACGAAACAGCTGCCACTGACTGATCTATTAAAACTAGTCATGAACCCACGCAAAGAAAATTGCAGTCTCTACGATTTCACTGTGCAAATGTTGTATTCTTATTTCAGTCTGGTTGAACTATTAATTACATTTTGAAAGTTCACATCAAAATCAAGGTCTGAACAGTATTTTTTAATACCACATGTCCCACTGATGATTCGATACCTATCATCACTCTAGTGGGCTGTTGCAAACACTCAGCAGGCCAAGAGCCTTTCTGAAGTACTTGTGATGTACAAAATGGCCCCAAATGGAAACAAACTCTCCCGGTGATCTTTCAGCTGTGCTCTCAGACCTTAGGCCAGGTGAACAGGTGTTTTTGACCCAACAGTGACCTGCAACATTCAGAGACTGCACTTTCTGCTATCACAATTTTACAGAAAAGTTGACTTTTACGGCTGGTTTTGCTCTTTCCTTATTGTACACTGCAGATCTCATTTTGTCCACCGTAGTCTTCTTGCTCAAGGTGAGATGTAGAAAGGCAAAGGTTGATTTAGACTATTAATGACAATTGTCTCTGCTTTATACCCCTCCATCAAGAGAAGAACAGAGAGGAAAGGAAACAACTGTGGAACACTGGGGTTTGAACATGAAGCTCAAGTTGAGCAGTGAAGTTAACAGGGACAATCAGTTGTTGCCCCCAGGTTAACTACCTGCTGCAGGAGCCTAATTGCAAAAACTTGTTGCTGTCAGTAAAGACATGACATTGAGCAGATTATGTCTGTACTTGTCTGAGGCCCCATACCCATGTCTCCTGACCCTATGGAGAGCAGGAGGCAGAGTTTATTAGCAGTGCAGGTGTCCACTGATTAAATTCTGTTTCCCAGCAGTAGGTTACAGAGACAAAGGATGCACAAAAGGAAGAAAAATGAGTGTGACAGGTGCAGCAGTTTTCTGCAAGCCCTGAACTGATACAGAAAGAGAAGGAACATAGAATCATAGAATGGTTTGGATTGGAAGGGACCTTAAAGATCATCTAGTTCCAATCCCCCTGCCATCAGCAGGGACACCTTCCACTAGACCAGGTTGCTCAAAGCCTCATCCAGCCTGGCCTTAAACACTTCCAGGGAGGGGGCATCCACAACTTCCTTGGGCAACCTGTCCCAGTGTCTGACCACCCTCACAGTAGAAAAACTTCTTCCTAATATCTAATCTAAACCTCCCCTCTTTCAGTTTAAACCCATAGGTGAGAGACTGATTCCTGCCTTCTCCACCCATAGGTGAGAGACTGATTCCTGCCTTCCCCTCAACACACCCATACCCAAATCATCAGCCAGTCACTCCAATCAGAGCAGCCCAGCAAACATCTGGGCACCCTAATAAGGTCCCCATCCCTTCCTCCTAGGCAGGCTGGGAGGAGACGACTGGGTGCATTGGTAGTTGATAAGAAGACCAAAACTTGTGTTCTCCCAACTACCAGCATGGTGCAACCTCTCTCTGTAGCCCAGGAAATATTTAAATTCATTTTAATTTACAAAACATAAATTTGGTAGTATCATGGAATGGCTGAGAACTTTACAGAATCTTTCACTCTCACTCTTAATTGAGACAGCAGCTACTTTTCATGCAACAACAACAAAACTCTTAATGACAGTGAATCAGCAGTTAGGATGTTCCCTTTTTGTTTTTCAAAGACCTTGTTCTACAGATGGAAAACCAAACAGTAGTTTGTCTGACAATGATTTTACTCCAAGTATTAGATTAGATCTGAAGCCTTCTCTATCTCGCCTTCATTTTCTATTCCTCCTCTTCCTCCTCAAATTTCCACAGGATGAAACAAGTTTAGGGAAACATACCTACTATCAAATAACGTAGGAAGATAAACAAAGCAAAAGCATTCAAGTGGTTCGCCTTAAATGCACAATTCAAGTGTGTGGATAAAACAACCAACGCGACAGCGCGTGCTGTTCATCTCTTCAAAGATACGGACAGATGAATTGTTCTATAAGCACTTTCCATATCAATGTCCTATACGTGGACATCTCAGAATGACGGACAACTCTGTCCATCCCTGAAGTGCAGCATGTCCTTCTGTGACAGAGTTCCTTTACTGAGTGTCACAACTCACACAGTGATGCCCATCATATTTCAACGCCTTTTGAGCCTGAATGCAATATGAATGCCTTTTCAGACACGACAGATAAAAACATCGAGTAAACAGAGTTCACTAGTTTTTCAACACTGTAAAAGTGTTTTGGCTTTGCCCTTTTCTGCAGAAAGAACATCTTCCTAATATTGAGATTTATTTATTTTTTTTTTTTTAAACCAGTTTGGATATAATCACCGGTCCAAAGACAATGCAGACAAAGCTGATAGTAGGCAATTACACAGAAAGACTTGCAACACAGAAAAGAGAAAAAAGGAGTGAGACTGACACAATAAAATCACCACAGAACAAACAAGTTGTTTGTTGAGACACCTACAATCAACTAAACCCCAAGCCATACACAAAGAACTAGGTAGCATTACGGCTGATGAACTCAAATAGGCTATTTTATGGCATTCTCTGAGCAATGAAGAAGCCCTGCCACATAGATGAAATTATTATAAAAGAAAGATTAAATAAGATAGATAATGGAGTATGTGCTTAGATAAACCAGGGACTGAACTCTCAACAGTTACCATGATCATTTTACTTCAGTTCACACCACATTTACTTCATTTTTTTCTGGTTTTCTTTCAGTTGCAAATTTTACTTTGAATTCTACATTGAAAGAAACCCCAGATTTCAGGGACAAAAAAAAAAAAAGAATAAGGAAAATATTGAATATATTACAAAACTCATTAAACATCATCCGATCTCATAGTTCAACCTTGTTAAACAAAACAGAACAAACAAAAAATCAACCCAATGCCTTTAAACTGAGCCCAGAGATATCTGAAAAGTCCAGGTGCTGACATGTGACTGAGGTCACCAGAAAAGCAAAAGCTGTTGGAGATCAAGACCATAACTCACAAGTGCAGACTGCTACCAACACCAGCCATAGCACTACCTACCTGCGCTTGCTCGAGCTTCCACCTAGAGCAGAGCCACCAAACCTTCACTTATAAACAACTTCAAGATAATTAAGCACTGCTTTTTTTAAAAAAAAGTTTATTAGCATCTGTTTAAATAGATTTTTTTAATTATATTACGAAATGGTAAAATGAAAGCTTTCTTCCTCTTATACCTAAAACTATTGTTCCCTAACAAACTTTAAAAATAATACTTTAAAACAACAATAAAGGGTAATTATTGGTTTTATTAAAAACATCTATCACGGATACACATAGCAGTGGTATCCCATGGCTGTGAACAAAATGTGCATTACTGAACATTTTGATGATTAAATACAAAAGCATACTTAAATATGCTAATGAAAGTGCAATTACAACGCAGGTAAACCACTTGGTTTTTGTCAAACAAAATTAAAATGTGTGGGTTTTATTAATTTATTTTATTATGTGTAAATAAAATATTTATTTTAACTTTTTTTGTTTTACTATCCTGCAATGTGCATTTATTTTTATTACCTCTTCCTCTGTGTACTTCTGCTGTTATCTTCAAATGGAATAAGTGGAAAAGATTAGAATAACATATAAGCTAGTTCCTGACAAAACATAAACTATCTCCATAAAAATAAATAAGGTAATCAAAATAACAGGTAAAAAAAGAGAGGCTTCCTCTACACAGTCACGGGTCTGTTAAATTATTCTGAGCAGCAGAGGGAAAAGTATTGCTCTTGCTGATAGGCTTTTCCTCATTTGTAACTGTGGTTTCTTTTTATGTCTGTGCAATCTGGAAGCTAAATTATCTAACATTCTTTTGGAAACCTGTCTTTCAAAAACAAAAATTTTTTAAAAAGTTAAAATTCCCAGTTTAACTTCTAGCTCAAGCAGAAGGAGCTCTCAGTTTACAAAGCACTGGCTTTGCAGGTGCTATGGAAATATCCTAATTGCTCCAAACCACTTGAGGCTTGTCCATTTTTCTCAAGATTGAGGAGCAGCAGTGACTCCTTTTTTTCACCAGTTATAGGTAGCCACAGCTGAGGAATCTCTATATGATGACAACTAGCTGATTTCCCATAGCTGATGACATCTAAAGGAATTTTTTCTCTACAGTGCCATGTTGGCAGAAGAAAAAAAAAAAAAATCATCATTATAATTTTCAATTGCTAAGAACGTTAAGATTGGATAATTTCTTAGAGTGAAGTAGAATATGTCACAACCATCATAATAAGGTTAGAGAAATGGGGAGTCCTCAGGAGCGGGTGGTTGGAAATTCATCTAGTGGAGAAGACTGAGACTGTAACTACATCAACCAGTTTCTTTTCCCAGTTATTCCCTTAACTAGGCCAAAAGACTTCCAAATTCCTGCAACTGAGAACTGGTTGCAACATATTCCAGAACCATGTATTTAGAAAGGGTCTAGACACAATTTATGACCAGCTGTTTAATTCTAATTTTATGCTCATGTCATCCTTCCGCTGGGGTGTTGAAGTCTGCAATGTACTGTCATTAATGCCACGTATGGTTAGTTATTATGTGAGTGCACGTATTTGAACAAATGTTCATTTCAAAACGGTGTAGACACTCTTTGGGACAGTGAAGGATGGATAAAAGTTTGCTCTGAACAAAATCAATGCTCTGCATTTAGCCTAACAGTTGCCCTTTTCCTAGGATATGGTTGCACTTTTGACTCAAACAAAAAGAAAGCAGAATACCTTTATGCCAGAGGAAAGTGTGAGGAGAGCAGAGTGTGAGGGGCAGGACCAGCACTTCTTTAAGACCATTTATATCTGATCAGTGTGCCACTAAGAAAATACTCTTAAAGGATTTCAGTTCAGGCACTATGTATGAGAAAATACAGATAAACCAGTTCTTCCGAAACATTGTCAAGCCTATAAAGAGCATGTAGCTTCTAACACAGCTACGACTCTTAGTTTAATCTGAACATCCAGGCCAGTGTCAGGATTACAGCAGCCTTATTAAGATCCCCTAACACACACTTTTTAGTCTCATTGAAATCCAAGTCTTTCTTTTAGTCCAAGTAAACCTTTTTATTTTTCCTTGTAAATGCAACTAGATAAATTGCCTGACCAAAAAATGACTCCAATTCTAAATGGTTTAAAATTGTTCTCTCCTGCCACACAGCCCCACTTTACTGCTGCAGGTTTCTGTTATCAGACATGCTGGAGATCTGTTCCCTGTTCCATGCTCTGCACTGCAGGAGGCAGGAACCTGCAACGGCCCATGCACTGCTCTTACAGGAAAGCTAAGGCGTTGGTGGAGTCTTCACTAGGCTCACATAGAGCTGATTTGATCCAGGAAAATCCCCCAGGGGAACTTCAGATCATTTGCTGTATTAACTTTGAGGAACTTCTTCTTTTGTTGTTTAAAAAAACCCCAAAAACAAACAAACAGAAAAATTCCCCCAGACTCACAAACAAACCTCCAAGAAGTACGTTTGTTCACCAAAGAATATCAAATTTTTGCTCTTCTCTTTTGCTCAATACTATCTTCTAACAGAAAGCTGTAGCTTCCCATTTCCTAATCTCTATTTGCAGTGCAGGCCTGGACACATCCTTTAAACAACTTCTCAGCTTATTTACATGGCAAAGCAAATGATTAGCAGCCAGCTACAGATTTACAACAATACTAGCACTAGTTAATTAATAGTCGTGGAAGTCACTTACAAGGGACACCACTGCATGAACTTGTGCATACAAGGATGCATGCACACATCCTCCCTCCACACCAACAGATCTGCCCGAGGAACATCTATAGGTCCCTCCGAGAATGAAACTACAGTCTGCCATGAGGAAACTTTCTGCAGTCTTCAGAAAGGAAAAATATGAAGGATGTAATAAAGACCAATAGCCATGCAAACTGTGTTGGTGCTCAGTTTTTAAGCTTCCCTATGAAGTCCTATACCAATACATTTATTTTGGAACTAAAATATTAAGCTCTGGTTTTAATGAGCTCAGGAAGGTCAACCCTAATAGACCTAAAGGTATAGGCATAGATCTGGATGGTCTAAGTGACAGAAAATGGTCAAGTCCTCATTTACAGGCACAGAGAAATGTAGAGCCAGATTTCCAGCTCTGCTTACCTTTTTCATCTCTCCTAGACAGGACCAGGGAAGTGGTCATCCACTAGGTAGGAAATTAGATTCACCATGACCAAAGAGCTGTGTGTTACTATAAACAACAACCCTTGACACAGAACTGAGCCCAACCCATGGAACATCTTGGGCTGACTATCTGCTTGCACATGGATGGCAGCTGAAGTGAAGCTGTATCACCAAGAGCCACATTTAGTTCCAGGGATGCATTGCCTTCATCTTTGGGTTGTGAAACATAGGCAGTAAAACTAGGTTTATGGTACTACTTAAAATTACAATGCTAATGAGCAAGCTAGTTAGTCATGCCCTAAAAGTTAGGGAAAGGCTCATTTGTCCACATCAAGATCTTTATACTTTAAGAATGTTGTGTTGTGTTTTGTTTTGTTTTTTCCTGGGTGAATTAAGTCTCTTGCCCCGACCATTTCTTACTGCATATTAAAAACAAAAAAGAAAAGAACTGAAGTAGAAAAAAAGCAGTGCATTTTGTTTTCGGCAACTACGGCTTGATTCTTCACTGCCATGGCTTTAACAACAAGGCTAGAAGGAAGCAGATGAGCATTCATGTGTGAAAAAAAGCCTATGTTTTTAACAGAATTAGGCAGCTGAGCTCATTTCCACCCCATTAGGATCAGTCTATGAGACAGTGCTGCCAATGAAAGTGCAAGAGATTAGTTTTCCCCTCACTAGCTTAAGCAATGCTCTGGGCGCCAAATACAGATCACAACACTTTTCAGGGATATTGCAAAGCTCATGCAGGGAACTGATCCAGATCCTGCCTTTCAATTTCTCAGCAAAGCCATTTCCACACAAATGCACCACTGTGCCCTGAAAGAGTTTATTTTGAAAATGGAAGAGGAGAAGGGAGGTAGATGCTTATTGGAAATCCATTTGCTGAGAGTGTGTTAAGGAAAGCTAAGAGTTTCTAAGAAAAGATCTGTTAATATGTCACTGAAACATTCCAATAACTACTGCCACAGCTTGGCACCACAGGTCCGCAAGTTGTAACAGCATTTATGGTGAGACACACATTTTGTTCCTTTAATATACCATTGAATGGATATAAAGAAAAGACTGTGTTCCTCATTTCATTTCTCTCTAATATTCCTACCTAGAACAAGTGCTGAAAAATTCAGTTTGATGGCTGGTTGTCTTCCAGCTGTTAATGATTTCCTTCTGTTCAGAGCAGAGGGCAAGAAAGAAGGGCAGAGAAAAAATAGTTACTGCTTTGCTATTAAAATAACAATATTCCTACTGGAGATGTGTTAACATTTGCTCCCTAGATGGTTATAAAATTTATCTGAAGAAGTAGAAGATTAGAAACATCAGGGATCTCCAAGTGGCATCCGTTCAGCTCTACTCTCTCAAGATTTACAGATAAAACCACTTTCTCTTCCCTCTTAATCTTCAAAAAATCTCCTATGAAACTTAAAATACAACAGCATTACATCTACAAAGTGAAGCAGTCAAGTGTTGGGTCCAGTTAGAATTAAGGCTACACAGACAATGTGAATTTTGTATGATTTGTGCCTATGCACTGTGCTCAAGGACTTGGAGAGATTTTTAGGTGTCTATTGTATCAGTAGACTCAGAAAGAGCCCATCTGACCCCTTCAGCATCCTGGTGTCTTACTGCAGTCCAAGCCTCCCTTTAAGGGTAAAGCCACATGCTGAGGCCTGACCATCACAGCACCCAAGCATTTGTGTGCCTCTTGCCCATGAAATACTTTAACACAACAGCATTTTTCCTCACAGGAACATTGCCTCCCTCATGTACACAAAGCATCTTTAGCTCAATGTAAAACAGATGCAAGTGTCAACACAGCCTGGCAATTCAGTGAACTAATGGTCTGACTAGCAGATAGCAGGAAATTGCAGCCATTTATGTCTTCAGCTGTGCCAGCAGGTAGCAAAAGAATCACAAGACTTAACTTTGGTTGTGGTTGAGAACATTTTCTACCAACCATGTACTCTTCTACTCCTTCACTCTTCCTTGTTCCATAACCCCCCACTATCACTGTTTCTTTTGCCTACCTCAACCCAGTCTTTTCTCCACTCCAGCACTTATTCTATACTCAAGGTCCTCAACTACATCTGCCTTTAAGACTTCTTATTCCAGTCTGAGTTGCTAGTCCATCCCAATCCACTCTCCATCAGGGAATGAAGCCTGGATTCCTGATCCCTGTCAGCCACTGGGTCTCAGTCTCAGACCTTGCTCATATATTCTTCCTTCATCCTTAAAAGACATCTCAGCTCCTTCTCTCACTCTTGATGCCCAGCTGCACTCCACAATCATCTTCCCCACCTTCTACCAGTTCCTCTCTAAACCTACTTCCTCATTTCCTTTCTCCCAACACACCTCATGAGCTCTAAGTTCAAGGCCAGCAAATTTCTCCTCCAGACTGAGCACAGAAAATAAAACATTTTCACTTGAGGATTAAGGATCCTTTCACTTCTAATATTGAATTTAACCATGGACAGGACAAGAGCAACTTAGAGCAATTGCAGTCTTTTGAAAATTTAGCTATTACCAGCTCTGAACTTTCTACTGTGAGTCTGCAGCCTGTGGATGTCCCCATGCCGGAGCCAGGAGCTGAGCCCGAAGAGGTCCATGACTCCATGGGAAGTTTGCTTTGGACCATCTTGTTCCTGGACTTCCATGCCGGGAAGCGCGGCA